>NC_134207.1:206879709-207179709 GCF_965140235.1 Caretta caretta | reverse complement strand
ACCTCCCATCCACTATTCCCCCAAATTCCTCCACAAATAAGACACACCAGTGCTAGACAGTTGCTGCTCCTCACTGCCTACCCTTGATGGAATGAACCGTTCCCCACCCCTCATGTGAACTAGACTGGTATAAGAAGTTGGAGGTTGGTGCAGGAAGCTGGGTCCCACAACTGAGGTTGGGAGATACAACTGAATGGCTTTTCAGAGGGGCTTATTTGTGTGTGTTAACTATTGGGGGAGTTGAAGAGCTCTTGCTCTAGTTTCCTTTAACAGGTTTTTAATTCTGGCAGGGCAAAGTAGTTATCATTGAGCACTCACAGAATGTGTAGCACTGTACAAACATTATATGATGTAATTACATATATATATGTTTAATATATGATATAACCTAGTTGAGAAACATATAGCGCATTAGAAGCAGAAGTTCACAGCAGTGCAAGAGTCTTGGTCGAAAGGTTTAAAAATTTTTTTTTCAAAAAGAGCCCTGCTCTGTGCAATATAGGCTCAATCAAAGGTGAGTCAGATATTGTGTAAGGGCCAGGACTCCATGGATATCCTGGCATGTCTGGAACATGTCAAGTCCACATGTCTGGAACACATTTCTTGACTAGAATTGGGCAAGCAAAATTACCCTTTTTGGTGCTTTGACCTCAAATATCCTTCTACCAGAATCAGAGGTTTTTCCAGTGTTAGGAACATGATGCAGCCAGGTCTGTAGCCCTGGTGAGAGCTTCCACGGTGCATGGTTTCTCCACAAGTTGGCAGACTAATAGGCATTCCATGGTTTGGGTTTGGGTTTTACCACAGTCACATGTGCCTGGCCCTACTTCTGCATATTGACTTTTTACCTGCCAATTCTCCATCAGTGGCAATTTAAACATCTCCAGCTCAACCAATCCTTCTCCACCCTTGGGGGAAGGCTTCAGGGACATCAGTGTGCATGTTGATGTCCTTCTCAAATATTTTGAGCTGCATGCACTACATTTCCAGTCATGAAGCCATGGGTGACTTTTTTAAGTGGCCCTGCTGCAGCTAAGAAGCTTTTTCATGTTTTCAGGTGGCTAACTGCTGCAATGTGACCATATAGCAGATGTCTGATGCTTTCAACCTGTCATATTGTTCCATTTTGCTTGTGACCGCTCTCCTAATATCCAGTGGAGTCATTCTGGCAAACAGATAGTCTGTTCACATTTGTTGGCTTTAGACATCCTGTGGTGAAGCGGCAGCTGTCATTCAGTACAGGGTCCAGCTTCTTTGCATGAGCTGATCTTTCCCACACTGGACATGTGTATTCAGCTGTTGAATGGCAAAGTACAAGTATGGTGGATCTTAGTGTTCTGGGTTGGTTCCCCATTTTGAATTAGCAAGCTTCCTGAGTATGTTGTTCTGGGTGCTAACATTGCCATTTGTCTTCTCCACGTGCACTTTGAAGGAGAGAATGCTGTCTAGTGTCACTCCAAGGTAGACAAGATTCCAGCGGTGGGAAAGTGATACCCCATTCCAGATGATGTTGAGTTGTCTACTGGCTTCATGATTCCAAAAATGGAAAAAACTCACTTGCATTTTGGCTAGGTTGGTGCGCAGTTGGTTCTTGGTGTAATAGACAGGGCAGCAACGTGTAAATCATTGGCTTATATAAAACTTTTTGTGCCAAGATGGATTGGTTGGTCATTCGGGTACACGTTGAAGAGTATTGGCGAGAGTACACTCCCTTGTGGTAGGCAGTTTTTCTGTTTCCACACTGACTCTGCTTCCTGCATAGTTTGATGTAAAAAAAGTCAGTTCTCTAATAGAGATGGTATCAGTTGTACGAGATGGTTCTTTAATCATGTTGTATTTTAGTGAAGGGCCTTCAGTGATTCAATGTGTCATATGCTGCTAATATGCTGACAAACACTGAGCCTGTTACCATACCCTTTTTGAAGCCATCTTCAATGTATTAAATGATGTTCAGCACTTGGCTGATGCATGATTTGCCTGGGCAGAATCCAGCTTGCTTTGGGATTAGGTACTTTTCAACAAGTGCTGATAGGTAGTTTAAAATGAGACACCTATACAGTTTGTAGAGGTGACATTGTAGTGACATAAGCCTGAAGATCTTAAGCTCTGTTGCCTTCTTCCGCAGCTTCAGGAATGCTGCAATACGTGCTCATTGCCAGATCTTCGGTACTTTAACACATGCTCAGCCAGCTGCTTAAAAACAACTTAATTCTTTGTGGCTGGTCTGAGGTGTTTGTTTGGTATGAATGTCATCTAGACTGGCGGCTTTGCCATTCTTGAGGGTGTTCATTCCAGAGGTTTAATTATGTACTGTGCCCTAAAATTATAAGTCTCCTAGTTTTCTTGCCACTTAAGCCATGTCTAGGGGTGTTTGTTCAGTGCCCTGCCATTTTCTACAAGTTGGTGTGCACCCTTGTCTGCAGGAATGTTGTAGTGTTGCTCTGCCTTCCTTGGGTCATTGTTAAGCATCCGGATGGTTATCCATATTTTCTTGGTGCTGTGGGTCACATCCACATGTTCAGTGAGATTCTACCACAACTTCTGTTTTTCCTCTTTAGTGCAGAGACCAGTTCCTCACCATCTCCTCAGCAAACGGGGCTGCTTCAAACTTCTGCATGTATTTTGCATACCAATCTAGTAACTCGGCTGCTAGTTCTGGTACATAATTTGTTCTGCAGACTCATGGAATATGCTGCTTTGTGGCAGTGTGTACTGCATTGACAAACTGGTCATAATTTTCTGGTATTGATTCGCTCTTTCTTACAATGTCATTGAGGTTGTTGATGGAGCTTTCCATTCCACCTTCATAAAATTAAAGTGGTGCTGGAATGGTACTGAATTCAGTGATATACCTTTACAGATCTGGTGGGCGAGTGCTGTGAAATGTGGAATCAGACCCAAACTAAGTTTGTTACACAAACCAGCTATGTTGTTACTGACAAATGCTAGATCAGGGCTGTAGTCCTGTTTCCACTGGCTGCTGTTGAAGGAACTGGGGTCATGAATTAGCTAAAGGAGTATGCATCTGCCCATGATTCAACTAGTTCACCATTTTCAACAGTTATGATGTAGCCCCATTTGATGCTGTAACTGTTAACCTGGAACATAACAAAACACTATGTGGGGTAGTGAACTTGAATTGTTTGCATAGTGGTTTGTAGACAGACGTGATGGAAATGCCACCAATGTCTACAGTCAGGACTTCAACGTCATTATTATTAGTCATAGATGCTGTGCTGATAAGATCAGGATAGACAAAAATGGTGCTGCCATATTGATTGTATGGTCCTATCTGGGGACAGTTGTTGTTAATTCCCCCGGGTGTCTCCTGGAGGAATAACACCTGGCAGTTGTAGTCAGTGCACATTTTGGCTCTAAGGTCTTATTTGGCACCCAAGAACCCTTACACCTTGCTGAGACTATTATCAGTGCCAGCCCTGATGAGCACTGTGAATGACACTGCCGACTGTGTCAATCTTCAGGAACAGTCGGTCGGTTATGCTGACATTGACATATTCTTTGGTTATATTGTGTGGTAGGTGCTTTGACTGGTTATGGACCTTTAAGCTGGCCTCCCAACCACCATCATACAATGACAGCATAAGAGTTTTTAAATTACAGTTAAGAAAATGTACTACTGTCCTAAATCTGCAAAATTTAGTTATGCATGGCCCCCAAGACAATGAGAAATATCACTTCCAAGAAAGGTGACATTTACTACACAAAAGGAAAAGAGAGCCAACTATACAACAGTACTGAGAGTCCTAGGAATAAAGCAGCATGACATGGAGATAGGAGATCTAAAGAGGGCAAGGTGGTGTGGAATTTATAAGTGTGTGTACACTATTAAACTGTAAGCTCTTCAGGGGAAGGAGTTGTCTTTTATTCTGTATTTGTAAAACACCTAGGACAACAGGATAGCCTATCATGCCATACTGTACAATGTGTTTGCAAACTAGACAGTCATGGAGAAAGCAAGTCTCTTGGAAAGAGAGAGAGACCTAAGAGGAAGCACTCATTAGGTACCCAACCTGAAGAGAATTTTTAGTACTACTACCTGGGTCAGATTACCTTCTTAGTTTAGTTGCCTTCTTTTCTCTTTCCGTCTGAATGTTGGAGCCATACGTAAGTGGTCTGTGCCTACCTCCACCAGCTGTCAGGTATCCAATGTATAAATCCTTTTTTCAGAAATCAGACCATGTGTAAGACCAATGTAAAGTATCGTTTGAGTAGAGAGCACAAGTTCACCTTTGAGAGAAAAAAGCTTGTCCTGGCTAAATTTCAACTCTATTCTGCTCACCCAGATTCCACCCTGCAATTACAGTTGGCGATCGTATGATTCAGTTGTTTCTCTAAACTATTGTGCAATGATGCTATGCACTGTACAGTTTCTGAATTTCGCAGGGTGGTTGCATTTCAATTGTCAATTAAGTGATACAGGTATCAGTCACGTACTAGTTACACTTGTAAAGTGCTTTGGGATCTTTTGAAATCTGTGTTTTGTATAAACTGCAGGACAGTGTATTACTATTTCCAAAATCAAGGTAATGCCTGGTGATTAATGGCCTACTATTATACCAACACCACCACAAAAAGCCATCCTGCTTTCTGGGCTCAGTAAAACCTTCCGCTAAACTAGCAGAGAGAATAAATGACCTCTGACCCCTAATGAGAATGAAGACACCAAGTCAGGGTTAAGATCAGTAGGGAAAGGGGGGGGGAAGGGGAAGACAGAATATTCAAACTGCTTTTAACTACATAGAAACTATATTTAGAAATCTATTACTTTTTAGAATTTATAGGTTTTAATACACCGCAAATATTCACTGAATGCATGAATAATGCACAACTGACATATGTACACCTTGATCAAGGTTTAAAAATACTTTTCAATATATTGAATCTACTCCAGTTCTACTACATGAAATCATTCATTCATTCATTCTCTTTATCATCCTGACGACAACAGTAAAATTTACAGTTTTTCCTTATTTACACAACTTTTACTAGCCATACTAGAGACTTGTCAGGCTTTGCCAAATAAAACCGGTGAAAGTGACAAGTCTTTCCAAATCTGAAAATACCAGAGTTTAAAAGATCGGTTACACCTCTGTTAGGCTGTTGCATTCCACAGAAAAGAAAGTCTCAACTGTTGCAGGTATGAGCCTGTCAGATTGAGAGCATTTCTGGTAATTTGTGGACACTGAACTAAATTCATCCCAATATTGTGTAATAGCCTTTAAGTTTTGTATGGTTTCCGTTAACAAACATATCCATCTGTCACTGAAGTCAATGAAAAGACTCCCACTGACTTTAAGGTTGTATAATCAATGCCTAAATCCATAATACGGAACGGAACCTAGCTCTACAGTTGTGTTTCATCACCTGAAAAAATACAATACATTTTCTTACTACCTTTTTGGAGATTGAAATTTGGATGGTAGTTTCCACTCTTTAATAAATTGCCACACCCCTCTAGCACATACAGTGACAATACACATCATATGCCTGACAACCATGCTATAGTGGAAAACCTTAACTCCTACCTCATTCTTCCCCATAGGAAAACACCACATACAGACGTGTTATATCCAGCATGTTGAAGTCTAACACGTACATTGAATTGCATGATGTGTTGTATTCTTGTGGTTACATATGCAGTCAGAGTTACAGCCTTATGCTACAGTGTGATCATGAGGAATGTGATGTGTGTACTGAATTGCTGTATACATTGGAGGTGTATGGGAATTCCCTATAAACGGAGAGAAACTGTCAGTGGAAAAGTTTCAGAGTAGCAGCCGTGTTTGTCTGTATTCGCAAAAAGAAAAGGAGTACTTGTGGCACCTTAGAGACTAACAAATTTATTTGAGCATAAGCTTTCGTGAGCAACAGCTCACTTCATCGGATGCAACCAATGCAGTGAGCTGTAGTTCACGAAAGCTCATGCTCAAATAAATTTGTTAGTCTCTAAGGTGCCACAAGTACTCCTTTTCTTTTTGTCAGTAGAAAGCAAGGAGTGGAGGATAATGAAGAAGGGTATTTTAAGAGGACATTCCTTTACTTTTAAAGGGAACACCCCCTCACAAAAACCCTTAAGCAACCTTAACTGGTTTGTAACAAAGTGCTTTTTGGGGGATAGGAAGAGACCTTGCATACTGAGATAAATCCACCCCCTTTTAGTGCTAACCAGGCCTTCCCTTTTTAGGAACCATCAGAAAATATTCAGGTCCATTGCATATCTTTTATATCTCCATATTTTGAAGATGGCAAAATATAAGGAATATCAACTACAGTTGCTGAGTATCCCAAACAATGATTTTTGCCTGTCACAGGGTAGTTGGTCCCTGTCAGCAGACTGGGCCCCGCTCCCCTTTGTCAGAGCAAGTGGGCCCAACTGAGCCACTTAAAGGGGGCAGGGCTACAAGTGGGGCTATAAATGCCTGTCATGGGCAGGAAGAGGAGTGATTGGGGCAGGCTGTCTATGGGGCGAGGCACTAACTCTAATGGTGGGCCCCTGATATGAGGGAAGAGTGAGCTGGATTTTTGATGCCCAGTGAAAGGTAGGGGTGTGTGTGTGAACACAAAGGCAGAGTGAATATGAATAAGACCGCTTAGATATACTTTTACTCCACCCCCCAGCCCCCAACTTTAGTGGTTAACAGTGGTTTCATGTTCAGCAGAATTCATTAGATATAGGCAGTTTCTCATCAAGCATGATGGAAGGGCCAGTTTAATATTCAAAGTAATTTAAAAATGTTACCTAAAATTTCCCTTTGGAACATTTACATAGTATGCAGTTAACTTGTTGCATCTAATTTGGGTGTATATACTGCTGGGTCATTAGTGTAAAAATTTAAGAGTTTAACATGCTTTCTGTTCTGTTCAACAAGTTATCATTTTCAACATCTGTTGCTGGCAGTGACAACAGCCTTATTACTTGGCTAACTTGTATAGAGTAGTAAACCCCATGCAGAGGGGAAATTACAATTTTATATACTGTACATACAGTTCTAATATGAATACCAATATGATATCTAATTTTCCCTCTATAGAATAGGAAAATATAAATTCTAATATAAATTTTATTATTGGCAGGGCTGATTAAGGTTGCCAGACACTTCCCATTATAAGACCCTCTTTCCAGTTGCTTATAACTTTGCCAGATTTAATTGTCTGGGCTGAAACTTTTCAGGTTTCCCCAGCCAAAACAATTCAGCCCTATACAAAAATGAGGATAGGAGAAAACACAGTTTTGTGCTTGTTAAATTATGGCAACCTTTTCTCTGAACAGTTTTTCAACCCCCATGCTTTGGAGCAGGAACTTGAAATTTAACAAGTGGGTGGCTATTGTGTCAGGAATCACTCTCTGTTGCCATGAAAATCTTCCCACATTTGCCTAAGTTATAAGCCTTTGAAAAACTGCAGCTCACATATGCTCAGTAGAGACTTCAATTTTATCGACTAAAATCTCTGAAGAGTCAGTCGTCACTGAGCATGCTTGAGCCTCTCAGATCTTACTGCTGAACAGACGACACATGCTCCAACCCCTCAGCTCCTACTGTGACCAAACTACACATTTAGCAAGCCCCACAGAGCAACTGAGCATGCTCCCACCAGACCAGGGCTACAGAGGCAATGCCTGGCTACCCCTGTCATGGCTGCTCCAGGCCAGCATGCGGCCATGCACTAGAATGAAGAGCAAGGAATGTCTGATAGTGACACCCCTACTGGTATGCAGGCAACGAGGAGGAGGAAGCCCTATGATTCAAATGCAGAGGGACCAGGTTCTTCCTGCAGTTCCCTGCCTCAATCACTGCACACCTTCCAACTGTGCAACAGATGAGGGACGGGGCCTATAGACAGGGCCAGCCTTAGGGAAAATGGCACCCTGGATGAACTTGTATTCTGATGCCTCTGGCCCCCATGGGTGGCCCCCAGCATTTCACCTGGCCGTGTGGGCCCCAAACCCTAACCCCTGCACTGTTCCCCCATTGCCCCTAACCCCTGTATCCCCCCTCCTGCACCCACATAGGAAAATTGACCTCGATGCATGGAGCGCTTGGTATTACTCCTCACTCCCCTGTTCACAGTCCCCTAAGGGGGTGCAGAGGAATGTTGGAGAGCAGTATCTGTGCATCCGCATTTGCCTCCTCCTTCCATGTTCCTGCTCCAGATGAAGCCAGGAGAAATATGGGCAACCTCCTCCCCCCCCCAGCACTCTCCTGCCAGTTGGGAGCCACTTCTGACTCTACACTGGCAGCAAACATCTCTGTGCTGCCGCACAGCGCTCCCCTTGGCCATGGCGCCCCTGGGTAGTTGCCCAGATGGTCCACCCCTAAGGCCGGCCCTGCTTAAAGACAACAGCCTCCTTCACTACCCAGCCCTGATTCATCCCCAGAGCAGGTCCTCCTATTCACTGAATGAGGCAGGAGTTTTGTGGAAAAATATGATGTGATCATGTAATTAAAGACTGTATGACAGTGCATATGCACAGGACAAAAATAATTAAGGTTGCACAAAGCATCTTAATTCTGGCATTTTCTAACTTTTGAGTACTTGACTTTGCAACCTTAATAATCTTCTTTCAATGAAGTTTGTTTTGTGTGAAATATTAGGTAGATTCAGAACCACTGCAACTGAGCAGATGAACTGCTAATTTTTATCTAATTAGTGATAGGCAGATGGATAATTTGGAAACATATGCTTGTGTCATAAATATAAAGGGAAGGGTAAACCCCTTTGAAATCCCTCCTGGCCAGGGGAAAGCTCCTCTCACCTGTAAAGGGTTAAGAAGCTAAAGGTAACCTCGCTGGCACCTGACCAAAATGACCAATGAGGAGACAAGATACTTTCAAAAGCTGGGAGGAGGGAGACAAACAAAGGGTTTGTGTCTGTCTGTGTGCTGCTCTTGCCAGAGACAGAACAGGAATGGAGTCTTAGAACTTTTAGTAAGTAATCTAGCTAGGTATGTGTTAGATTATGATTTCTTTAAATGGCTGAGAAAAGAATTGTGCTGAATAGAATACCTATTCTCTGATAGTGATTGTCAGCCTACAGAAAAAGACAATTCCCTTGTCTCTGCTCTGGGCCCAAATTAAAGCAAAAAACCTCCAACTGCTTGGAAACCTGCTTACCCAGCCCAAAGAAAAAGCAAATGGGTAGAACACACACCCCCTATTTACTTTTAGGAAGAAAAGAAAAAAAAAAACAATGGGTTGGAAGACTGAATTTCCCTGCAGGAGTTAAGTACCCTGCCTCCAGGCAAAAAAACCTGCAATTCACAAGATAATCCCCTTGTCTCTGCTTGGCCACAAAGCAGAGAGAAACCAAGCTGCTTTCAGTTTCAAAGCTGCTTTCTGGACTTTCTTTCCAAAGAAAAAAAAATTTCCTTTTTAAAATCTGTATTTCTAGTTCAAAAAATCTCAACTGGATCTCAAATGATTTCAGGTTAATCCCACCACTGTGCCACCATGTCAAGGTTCCTCCCCCACTCTGAACTCTAGGGTACAGGTGTGGGGACCTGCATGAAAAAACCCCCTAAGCTTATCTTTACCAGCTTAGGTCAAAACTTCCCCAAGGTACAAAATATTACACCCGTTATCCTTGGAATGGCCGCTACCACCACCAAACTAATACTGGTTACTGGGGAAGAGCTGTTTGGACGCGTCTTTCCCCCCAAAATACTTCCCCAAAACCTTGCACCCCACTTCCTGGACAAGGTTTGGTAAAAAGCCTCACCAATTTGCCTAGGTGACTACAGACCCAGACCCTTGGATCTTAAGAACAATGAACAATCCTCCCAACACTTGCACCCCCCCCTCTCCTGGGAAATGTTGGATAAAAAGCCTCACCAATTTGCATAGGTGACCACAGACCCAAACCCTTGGATCTGAGAACAATGAAAAAGCATTCAGTTTTTTAAAAGAAGACTTTTAATAAAAAATAGCAGTAAATAGAAATAAAGAAATCCCCCCTGTAAAATCAGGATGGTAGATATCTTACAGGGTAATTAGATTCAAAACATAGAGAACCCCTCTAGGCAAAACCTTAAGTTACAAAAAAAGTACACAGACAGAAATAGTTATTCTATTCAGCACAATTCTTTTCTCAGCCATTTAAAGAAATCATAATCTAACACATACCTAGCTAGATTACTTACTAAAAGTTCTAAGACTCCATTCCTGTTCTGTCCCTGGCAAGAGCAGCATACAGAGAGACACAGACCCTTTGTTTCTCTCCCTCCTCCCAGCTTTTGAAAGTATCTTGTCTCCTCATTGGTCATTTTGGTCAGGTGCCAGCGAGGTTACCTTTAGCTTCTTAACCCTTTACAGGTGAGAGGAGCTTTCCCCTGGCCAGGAGGGATTTCAAAGGGGTTTACCCTTCCCTTTATATTTATGACAGCTTGTTTTTAATAGTATAGTGCCCATACATAGTTGTAATAAAAGTCCTAGAATAACAGAGCTTTATTTAGATATCAAAACAAGCTTGGAAAGGAATAAACAGAACGGTAATATTTAATGAATTTTGTATATGTTGTTGCTAATTTATAGACATCTATGCCCAAATTTTCTGAGTTTTCCATGCACAACTGGTGCCTACGTTGTGCACACAACTGTGTTCCCTGCATGCACCTATTAAATGCATCACTGTACATGCAAAATTCTGAAAATGTAGGATGCATAGAGACCATTAAGACCCCAATCCTGCAGATTACTTCAGTGAGACAACTCACGCATAAAGTTAAGAGGAATACTCATCTTCAGAATGCTAGATCAGGGGTAGGTGAACGGCTAGGGAAATTAATATGCAAATATGCCACCTTACACATTTTACAATAAAAACTACACCGTGCTTATGAAAGACTGACTGTAGAAGATCAAAAAGTGAATGACCTAGCACAACTTTGCAGCTATTTGTATTTTTGCAAACTTACACTTAAAAAAAAAAAAAACAAACAACTCCATAGCAGGCATTTACCAACATAGATTTTTATTTGATTTCAAAATAATGGGATTAATTTTATTTATATTTATAATAATCCAGTAATTATCTAAAGCAAATGTACATTTGTCAGAATTTTTAGTAGGTGCCATTTTTGACTTTTGAAAATATAAGACAGGGTGCAAGAAGGAAATATAAAATTGGGTTAGCCAAATATAGTACTGGAGCTTTATAAGAGAGACATATATACTATGTTATTTTAACTAAGTCTATCAGTTAAACATGCTGTAACAGCTTTCCACTAATTTACACACCCCCATAAACATAAATCTGTAACACTAATCCCAAGAGAAATCCATCACTGATTATCAGGCCCAAGCTAATAGTTAAAAATAAATAGCAAGAAAATGAAAAAAAAGTTGTTTCTTCATTGTAAGGACCTTCCCTTTTTCCATGAAGGCTTTATCTTTATTAAAAGTTAATGAAAGCTGGTTTGTCACCCTATGTTATTACTATTGAAGATTCAACTCAGTTTGCACAATTTAGAGCCATAATGTCAGTTGTTTTATATGCAAATCATTGGGTACTTAGTTTAAAAAAAATACTTAACTGGATTTTGTGAATATGCTATTATGGTTCTTAAACAGTTGGTGTATTTTTTTTTTATTTGACCAAATAAAGAACCGTTCTCCCGGCCTGTTTTTTTTAAGAATTGATGCACAATCCTAGAGTTTGCTGAGACCTAGATGACCAAAAGCAGACAGGTCAGTGTGGGTTCATGACTTGTGACCTTTGATTAAACCCATATACTTCTCAAATGAGCTATAAGGAGGTTCCAAAAAATTGTTTGGTTTCTAATAGTGTCCATTGCCAAAATAACAGCTCACAAGTTCTCCTCCTCACGTAAAAACTGGAACACAGCTGAGAAGTCTTTCAGGGCATAGCCCTTTGCACACATGATCCTATATATCTGATGTGCTAGAGATCCCAGAGGAACAGGTGTTTTAGTGTTGGTAGCAGTAATCTGTGCCAAGCCAAGATCCTGAAAGCAGAAAAAACATTGGGAGAAACAACAAGGAATTAAGTAGCCATATGAGTATTACCAGCTATTTGGCTTCCTTGTAAAGAGAAGCCACTGCCAACAAACGAAATAATGCAGCCTTAAAATTCCAGCCCTGGAAGAAGGCAAGTATTGCCTTCATTTTTTTATATTGCTACGGGAGCTGCACCACAAAGTCCAAAACAGCCTTTGATTAATTTCAAACAAAAACTGATTTTTTTTTCCAGTTTTTCCTCAAATGAAATGAATTCAGGAAAAATAAAATCCATTTGAAGCACCTGAAATGGGGGGGGAAAAAACCAACAACCAAAAACAACCTTTTTCATTTTTGGGGGTCTCATTCACCTTTAAAAATATATTGTTAAATTTCTAAATGAAATACCATTTAGAGAAAAACGTCAAAACATTTTGACATTTTCCCATTGTTTTTCTGGCTGAAACTATCAGCTAAATTTGACACAAATTCAGTGAATAGTTTGAGCACTGCAGAAAGTGCATTTTCCGGTGAATTTATGCTGAAGAACCAAATGGACCCATCAGTTTTTGGCACCACGTTGGAGCTCAGCTTTCTCTCTCAATCACTGTTTTAGAAGTAAAGAGGCAGTGTGCTGAGTGGCAAGAGCAGAGGACTGTCAGGATTCCTGAGTTCTGTAATTGACACTGCCACTGACCATGTGACACTTGCATAAAACCAGCTTCTCAGAGCCTCAGTTAACCATCTTCAAGTGGGCATAATAGTATTTACTCTCCTCAAACCCTCCTAGGCTAGCCTGGTCTCTTGAGCTGCATGAGGAGTTTATACCAGGAGAAAGGCACATTCTGTTTCCATCATAGCTCTCACCTGGGGACCACTTAAGATTTCCCTTGTCAGCTGGGAAAGCCCTGTCCATGGAGACCATAGTAGGGTTCTGACAGAGCAGGTTCCTCGGCTGTCCTGACCATGCCCATTTCTCAGCTAGTATTGCTCCACTTTCCTTGGCATATTAGCCTAAGGGTATGTGTAAGCTGCAGCGGGGAGCGAGCAGACAGACTCACGCTAACAGGGCTCACACTAGCATACTAAAAATAGCAGTTTGGATGTTGTGGCTCAGGCTGGGGCTTGTGAGTTTGTCTGCTCAAGCTGGTAGTCTCTCTCTCAGCTTCAGTGTAGATCATACCCATAGGCTACATCTACTTGGGGATAAAAGCCCTGTGTGGCAAGAGCCGTGACTGCAGCGGTGAGCTGACTTAGGCTTATCGGGCTTGGGCTGCGGGGCTAAAAATTGCTGTGTAGATATATGGGCTGGAGCCCAAGCCCTTGTACCCTCCACCCTCACAGGACTCCAGAAAAGCTGTTACTGTGCTGTCTGGTCAACACACTGTTGACATCATTGGCTGATAGCGAGCAGAAGACCGCCCTAGCCCCTGAAAACCAGTATGCTGCTTTCTTGTAGAGATACCTTTTTCTATGAATGGACACGAAATATAAATGGGCTCCCCAACTCAAGAATGTGTTTATGATCACAATTTTCCAGTGGTACACTCTAAATTCGGAGGGACCATTCACTAGCATAGGCAGAATTTCCATAGATCTCGGTATGACCATTCAACATGGATAATGAGTCCCTACTCCAAGACTGCTGAAACACAGAGCTGCTACTTGTTGGGGGTGTACCTGACCTTTTGCTTGACATCATAAGCACATGACCCCTAAATGGACAAGGACTTCTCTGACTCCAGTGTAAGAAACGAGAGAAACAACTTTGCTCTTCTCTCCTAAGATGGATGTGATTCCCTCACGTTCTGTGTCAGGCTGATCTCTGAAGTAGCATCGATGCTGTTACAGAACAATATACTGCTAAGCATGATCATAAACTTCAGATTGTGACGTTTCCAGCATCTTTTCTGTAGCTGCTTGAAGCTCCCGGAACAGGACAACTTTGACTAATCAACATTCGATAAGATGTACTTTGTATCCTCTTAAAGCAACTGCCAGCAATACTTGCACTTTTGTAAAGGGGATGAAGACCGAAGGAAAGGAGCTATATTTACCTAAAACAACCCAATTTTGGAAACCGTGCGCCAACAGACATCCTGCAACATTATCCAAAACATAATCTCGGGGCGCAGTCACTTGTCTTCAGAATTTATATTCTGAATTTCTTCCGATGACAAAGTTGTTCTGACTGGGATCCGGCTCTTCCTGACCTTTTGGGAAAGGCAGAATCAGAATATACTTTCCGGCCCCTCTCCCCCTCTTGGGAACTGACACAATGGCTTCCAGATGTCTCACTATCAGAGACTAAAGCAGTTTTTGCTGGACTTGGAGAAATATCCATCTTTTATGGGGAAGCAGTGGCCAACATTTTTAAAAGAATGTTTGTTGTTATTAAGGAAATACTTCATCTATTTTTAGTTATTTTCTAGTCTGACCTGAATCTGATTCTGCCATTCAAAGGAAAACCCAAAGACTGTCCTGACCTAGTATCAGAAACTCTTTAGTAAAAAAAAATGGAAAGCCCTACTTCTGCCCCTACTCCGTCTGATGAATCACCCTGACAAGGGTCAAGATTAATACGATCTAAATCTAGCTCCTCCAGGAATCCTAAAAGGAAGGCTGTTATCAACACCTTTAATGTTAATGGGAGGAGAGGACTTCTGATCTGTAATGTCTTCTCTGTATAACCCTCTGACCCTTAAAAGGAAAAGCAATAAATCTGATCTTTGAAGTGAAATCTCCAGACCAGGGCTCATATTAGAGAGCTTGTCTAGACACTAGGTTACACTCCAGACTTCGAGACAGAAGAGAGGTGATTTCCAGAGAGGTGTCTTATAGAAAATTTGCTGCCAAAAAACCTTGGAGCCTATAACTTTGTCTGTAGGATCCATCAGTGGTGGAATACTTTAATAAATCTTTCAACTATCACCACGTTTGACATCTGAGAAGATGAAGTTTTATGACCATCTTAGGACAACAGCTATCTTGTGGTCATTTGACTCTTTAGATAATTTTTCTGTGTAGACAGTCATCTTCTCCACTTCAAGAGATGCTCTTCCTCCCCTTCTCTACAAACTCTTATTATTCATTATTGTTTTATGTGCTGTGCAGTTCACAGGAAAAATAAAAGAGTAGGTCCCTGGCCTGAAGAATTTACAATCTAATTTGAATAATGGCATGAGTGGGTGGAACAAACAAAAGGATAAATTCTCATCTAACAAATCTCTTTAAATAGACTAGGGACTGGACTGTTTAGTACCTGGAAGAGGTCACCACATCACCAATTTTCACCTTTTGGGATGTTCAGTAACGGATAGCTCTAGTGCCTTAGCTAAATGCTTACTCAAGTAATTCTTCGATGCAGAGGGAACAATGTGTCCCCTGAGGATTGTTCAAGAAGTGCTAGAAAAATCTACTGCCTTTCCATCCCTCCTGTGTTGCAGATTCAAGATTAGATGAAGACAGTCCGACACTTCAGCTTTGCTCTTTGGGGGAAGGGAGGAGGAGGAGACTCAGCTGAGGGCAGCTAGCAATCTGACTATGATTTACATTATGAACACTCTTGTGCTTTAGGAAACCTTAGCTATCCCTGACACTTGGATAGGCCAGAGGTTGGCAGCCTTATCAGTGATAGAAATTAAATTCTGATTTTGAAGAATGAAGTGCTAAATTAGTTAGCTCACATCAATTTTAATGACAGCTCACACACCTTTGCACTGGTGTCTCCTTTTTTCCTGTACCCTCTTCTTCTACCTTTTTTTTTCTTTTCTATCGACTGCTTTCATCTTTCTACTCCTTCCTGTTCGCTAGTAACTTTCCTTACACCCCTCCCCAATCTGCTACTGCTCCACAAATATGCTCTATTTTATTCACATTAGAAAAATGCCTATCATAGTACCAGGGCACCAGACCCAAAAATTTATGGGTGGCATTGAAATTGTCCATACAGGACTCACCTTTCCACTCACTGCCCTGGTGTCATTTATATTTTTCTTCTACTGTTTTTCACTATATGTGCAAGAAGATCAACAAAGTAAAACTGAGGTGGCTGATGGATGGCTGGCGCTCCTTCCAGGCCCCTGCCACCATGACAGGGAACAACACTGACCCCCTGCCTCGAGAGTGAGGCCCCAGGTGCCCCCATCCAGCACACACACACACCCCCTTCCCATAACCCCAAATACCTCCTCAAACACCACTCTCAGTATACAAACCCCTCCAGCACCCCACCAAATACCCCCTCCTAGTACATACACACCTTAGCACCCCTAAAATACCCCCTCCTAGTACATACACACCTTAGCACCCCTAAAATACCCCTCCCAATACACACAGACCCCTCCAGGACCTGAAAATAACCCCTTCCAGTACACACCCCTCCAATACCCCCAAATACCACTCCCAGTACACACACCCCCTTCCCATACTCCCAAATACCTCCTCCAGCACCCTCCAAATATCTTCTTCCAGTACACACACCCCTCCAGCACCCCCAAATATTCCTTCCAGCACCCCCAAATACCCTCTCTCAGTACACACATTCCTCCATCACCCCCCAAATTCCCCCTCCCAGTACGTACGTACACACACACACACACACCCACCCACCCACCCACCCCCCTTCCGGCACCCCCCCCCCCAACTGAACCCCCCTTCAGCTCCTCCCCTGCATCCTCTTTTGGGGAACCTGAAAGATAGTAACCCTAGCCCCATCAGTTTCACTTTCTAGTTCTGCTCCTGGGTCTCTTCATTCACCTGACCGTGTGGGATATTGGGGGTGGCACAAATAAAGGACGAGAGAAGGGAGGCAGGAGTTTTGTTTCTTCTGTATCCACTCACTTTCAGGCTCTCAGACAAGTGGGTGCTCACTTCAACATATAAACTACCCTAATCCTGCAAGCTACCCCTGCATCTGTCCAGAGCCCCCCTGGAAACAATTTTGTGATGGGGAGACAAGTGAAAAATACTAACAGGCTAATATACTATGAAATATTTTGAGGTGGTTAAAACCAGAGAGACCAGCAAAAAATCCAACTTCCTTCTGCACACTGCAAATCCCACACATACTCCTAGACAGGCCCCAATCCCGCAAACCGACCTGGAAGGCTTCCCACCCTGTAGAGGTTTCATGCAGGCAGCAGGGCTGGCCCACACGAATCAGTTTGCAGCCTAAGTATGAAAGAGGGAGAATGTGCGTGTCTAAGTCACATACACACATGTGCGCCAGGGTAGGGTTTTGGGTTGATGGTTTGTTTTTGCAGCTTTTGGTTTAAACTCTGAAGTATTAGAGTCAATGAAAGAAAAGGCTCGGAAACTAGGAAGAACCCACACGAAACTTCCTTTCTGCAGCTTTTACTCCGCTTGAAAGTGAAGAGGCTGTGAACAGGCCTGTGGCATGCAAGCTACAAATATTTATTTAAAAAAAAAGAAGAAGAAAATTAAGCTCCAAGCCAAAGTGTTCTGTGCAGCAGCAGCACAGCACACAGAGTAAACTCCTGCGCCCTGGGGAGCTTATTTTATAAAGACAGATAAAGATCCCAGGGAGCATGTGGGGTTTTGGAAGATGATAGAATGAAAGGAGGGATGGAGCCTGGAGCACTGATGGGAAAGTAGCTTCAGGCCTAAAGGGTAGGCACAAACAGGAAGGAGGGAGAAGGGAACAAGAGGGGATGGAAGAGAGAAAGTTGAAAAATAATAAGAGAAAAGAACACAGGAGGAGAAGGGAGCAGCATTGTGCAAAGACTTTAAGAGCAAGAACAACAGATGTGAGAAGACAATGACAGGATGGGATGTCGATCAAGTGAGGAAATTATTTAGCTGCTGCATTGTGGATGTACTGGAAAGGAGCAATATGGGACCTCAAGAGAGACCGAAGAGGAGAAAGATGCAATAATAAGGAAGATACTAAAAGTTTCATTCTCCCACCTCTTTCATCAAATATATTACAAAAGAGATGATTACTGTCTCTCTGTGCGCCATGCAAGCGTCACTTCTCCACCTCCAATAGAGAGAAGGCAAGGAAATACGGCCGGTTTGTATCTGTATTTGACCTGTTGGATGGATGGATGGATGACTATCTATCTGGCTGGGGCAGTGCTTCATTTGTTCCCTGAGATTCCCCCTCCCTGTAGAATATATTTATTGGGGAGGGGGATAGTACTGCTTCTCTCCCGTTCCCTCCCCTTTCCTTGGGCGGCAGGGCACAGGGGGTATCCAGGTAATCGAGACTGTCATAAGGGGCCAGCTGATGGCTCTTGCCTGCCAAGGGAAGGAGATAGCATCTGCTTACCCTTGTTGCTGTTGGGTGGCCATTTTGGGCCCGCTTTGCTCTTGCAGCTATTCCATCACCATCTTGCTCACCCTTACCTAGTGAGCTGGATCTTTTATGATGCTAGGGGCTAGGCCAGTTGCCAATTGGATGGGAATTTTCCCATGTGGCAAAAATGGTAAATTGCCATGTGGGTTTTCTCACCTGCCACCCAGCATCTCAGAGGTCTGGTTTCGGGGAGGAGTGTTTAAAAGTTTAAATTACACTCACACCTTTGGCGGGTTCCAGTGCAGTTGCTGGATTTAAAAGGTCTGATGTAAGGACCCTGTAACGCAATGGGCTGCCTGGTCATGGGCCCAGAGCATGACACTGCATGTCTCATGCAGCATATGGCTCCCCTCATCTCATCTCTCCTACTTCCTGCATGGAGACTCTGGCTTCCAGCCTGGATCCCTGGGCAGGCCTTAGAGCATAGAGGGGTACTTCATACCCACCTTCAGGACATAAGTACACAGCTGAAATCCACCCTGGAACAGCCCAGCTGAGTAGTTAGGGTTCCTCATTGGTTAAGGGTTCTTAATTAAATGCAGAGGTCACAATTTTAAATCTTATTGTCTCCATGTCCACATCAATAGGTATAATACTTACACCTACCCCACAGGGGTGTTGGGAGGGTTAAGTCAATCAATGTTTGTGAAGCTGTCAAATGGAAGACACTGTGGTCCAAATCCTAGGATATTGTAAATCAGATAATTCTACTGAAGTCAATAGAAATACGCTGATTTATATCATCTGAGGATCTAATACTGCACAAGTGCTAGAAATTATTCTATATGGCCACTAGTTGACCAGGAGCATGTGCTGCTGGAAGAAGTCCAACTTCAAAGAAGGAGGATATGGCTTTGTTGACGGTCTTTGGAACATAGAGTCATAACACTAACCTTCACTGATCCAACACTAAGAGAAACCCCCCTTATAAATCTACAACCACACCTATCAAGGACTCAGCTGATAATTCAGAGCTACAATAACTTGTGGTCCTCTCCAGGAGTGCACATAATTCCAAACACCATTAACAATTTTAACTGAGGGAAGAACATCACATTCCATCCAGTGGCTGCTGGAATTGTGGTACACTGTTAGAAGTCCGGTATAAGCGATCGATGATATTCAGGGAGACCACACGCACAACATAGAAACATTTCTCATGTATTCTGACAATCAAGAACAATAAAATAGTTCTTTCCATACTTATGATTTATATTTATATACCTTAGCCATGAGCGTTGTTCCAAAGCCACCTTGGTAATTATTAGCAGAGGGTACTCCTTCCATTACTCCTGGAACAGGGTTGTAAGTGTCGCTTGACCAACAACGGCCTGAACTCATATTTAGGATTTTAGCCAGCAGTTTCGGGTCAAGCCCAAACCTGTCAAAGGTCAAGGAAGAGAAGTGTTAATGTCAAAATGCACAAGATATGGGTGACTTGTTTTATATGCTAGGACCACACTATCATTTCTCTCCCTTTATTGTAAGTCAAGAAAAATGATAGAGTATTGATATGGGGGGAGGGGATCCCCTATCCTAAATTAAAGGGTATCAATCTATCATTTAAGCAATACGTTTTCAAAGCTTCTGCCTTCTGCTCTATGAAAAGACCTTTCCCCTAACAATTTTGAAAATGCAAGCGAAATAAAGGCCCTCTGAGAATAGCAGTTCTCTTGCATGCCTATTACCAAAAGAAGTTTTCAGTTCTTCCACATACTACTATATACCTGTGCTTCATACCTTTACAGCCAAATGTTAATCTTAGAAACTGGATGAACGATTTCAAAACTAAGTATTGGCAAATAAAAGGTGCATTATGGAAATATGTGTTGTGAATTTATGGGTGTATATTTACTTTTTAATGAAAGCAATGTAATATTAACAATAAGGAGACTGAAAGATGTTATCCCTATTAAAAACATTTACTGTTGTTCACATTTGCAAACTAGTTTTTATTATTATTAAATCTTCATTATACACTCTTGCTTAGGAAGCAAGTCTGCATGAAACTGTGACATATGCTCTCTATCTATTCACAGACATGCATTATAGTTCTGGGTCAACTGCTGATAAGGTTACTGATCCTGATAAAACAAAGCTTGTCCGAGCAGAAACATCATTTGTTCTAGCACTGAGCTGATGGCATAAACTGCTGTTCACTGTGGACTTTAAAAGAAATGTAGTCAAGATATTACTTTAACACACTGAGTTTTTAACCCTGTTATTATTTTGCGTTTTTGCTGAATATCAAGTTGCAAATGTAATTTTACACCAATTGCATTTATATCAATTGGTAGCAATATTTTTTAAAGGTTCTATTTATATTCGTTGCACTCTCCATGAAAAGAGATCAGACACAATTATCTCCTATATTTCCTAATGCAAAGCAGAACAAGAATTTTTGAAAGAGACTTCACAACCTACTATAGCCGTATACTTCCTGCAGGAAAACTGACAAGACTAAACATAAAATATGTTTCATACCACAATTCCAAGTCAGTTTTACCCAGGGGCGGATTATGACATTCTGAGGCCCTAAGCTATGTCAAGTGTAAGCAGCTCCATAAAAAAAATGAATTTATTATTTTCACAGAAAGGACATTGAATATATAAACCCAAAAGTTCTCATAGAAAAACAAGAGAGGATATATAATTTTTTAAAAGCCATAAATAAGGAAAAGTATCCTCCTTTTCATATGAATAAATAAAAAAATCATTTGATTAATTTTGTTAGGGAAATACAAAGTTTATCCAGACTATATATAAAATATATTTACAAATGTTTATTCCGATTTAATTTTCGCTACAAAAAAAATGAGTTGTTGGGATTTTTCTTTGCCATACTATAAAAATGTAGTGAAGGTTCCCGAAACTGACGGAGGGAAGCCAACACAAATTTATCCTCCTCAAGATCCACTCGACCGAAGTCCATAGGATGATCACCTGCAAACTCAATCACGTGAAAAATGGACAGCGTTTCAAGCAGCATGCACACTAAAATACACAATTGTACATATCTACAGATCAAAAGAAGAAAGAACACACTAACACTTAAGAAAACGAAGAAAAACAGGATCGAAGGCGCTACACGACTGAGCGTGCTGGACCGTAAACAAAAGATGGTGGCCTTCCAGCTATTACCAGCCAAGGGGGATGCTATACATGACATCTCTCCTAGAACGAGTCCCATAGGGGTATGAGCTTGGCAGGATTGCTTCACGACACTGCCGTCTCCAACCTCACGTTTTCCCCGAAGTGAGTTTATTTATTGAAATAAATTATGAAGGCGGGTCAGAATTTTACCAGTAGCAGTTGGCCAACAAAACGCTGCCTTAGGAGACTGATAGCAGACTTACTTGTAAAAATATTAATTTTACAAATGCAATTATCAGTTTTTTCTCAGCCCTAGTCTCCCGCCTATCAATAATGAACAATCATTGAAGGGTAAGGGTATTTGTGTAGCCAGGTGTGTATATTTTTGTCATATTTGAACAAAAATGTCTATATTTAGAGAGAACATTCTTTTCCCCATATTTCCTTTACTTATCAACCAATTTTGATCAAATTTGAAATGGAGTCAGTTTTTTCTTTTTTAGAGTCCCCTCATATTGCGAAGCCCCAAACTGTAACTTAGTTAGTTTATGCTTTAATCCTGCACTGGTTTTACCTTCTCACAAAGAGAAGGTTCCTCCTCTTTGCACCAATTCTTTAATTGTGGCAACAACAGATCAGCAAGGTATCCAAACTAATCATAGGAATCTCTGTTTGTAGCATGTAATATTTAATTTATGGGAGATTAAGGGTCATTTATTAGTGGATTTTGTAAATATACAAATTTAAAATGTAACATTTATGTATTTAAGTTTAAAATATAAAATGACACTTTATATGGTGGGTACTAAGGTGTGGATCCTGCTCCCTTGGAAATATGTCTCACCTGTTTCCTCCTCCTTTTAAAAACACCCAATATTTCAAAGGTTCTTTTTAGAATTACCACTGTTAGTCCCGTATTTAGGGCCTGATGCAACAGCCCATGGAAGTCAGTGGATAGGTTCCCACTGACTTCAATTGGATCAGGGCCTTATTACCCCCTCTCTCCCTCCTTTTTGAATTGAGCTTTCAATTTTTATTTCATTTGATTTGATTTTTAAATTGAAAGTTTTCCCCCCACCATTATGTTTTGATTGCATTTTAATCATGTTTTATCTTTTATAGTCCATCAAAGGCCTCAGCAAGGAGTACTTTATGAATACAAATATTATTGAAAGTGTTCTCATCCAAATAAGCTGTAGATTGGAACATTGACTAAAAAGAATATTAAGAACATGTAGGACTCCTGATCTCTCATCCACACAGCACACTGAATTCTTTGTTTGTTCTGTTGTTACAGCACCTCCACTGGATGTTAACTACAGCTTCCAGTAGAGTTTACACTGCAAGATTGGGGTGGGGAGGAAGGGGCGAAATTTTAAAATACATATAATCCCTCCCCCTCAAAATGAGTATTGTCCTGGTAGCATTCCAGTCAGTTCCTTGAACAAAATATATTTTAAAAATACAAATATTGTAAATGTACACCAAAAGAATTTTCAGCACTAGATGTGAAAAGGCTACGTACAAATGTTTTCGCTTGTGGTGGGCGGAAAGATTTTTGCGTCAGTTTGAATCTCTATTTTTTAAACGCTGATGCTCGTCTGCACTATGCAGATTCAATTCAGAAGACCTGCGATGCTTTTTTTTTTCTTTGTTGGCAGCAAGTGTATCATTAAAAAGAGCAAGTTAGAAGTGTTTTGCATTTCATCTTTCTGAGAATTCGTCTACTGGTGCATATATAACTGACAGTTAAAATTAGACATGTATTAAAATCCGTTACTGAAGAAGTCCTCTGTCTTCCACTGCGCTCAAAGCTTGTAATGTCTGAAACCAGCTAGAATATACAGTAATTGTCATTCAGTGAGAGTCTATCCTAGAAAGTCATGCTTCAGTGGAGAAGACTGAGTTTCCATTTGAAATCAACAAATTAATCCAAGACAGGTATCTGAAAGGGCAAGTTTAATAGGAAGCAGCTACTGGGCTCTCAACCATGATAAAATGTTATTGCTGTTTCCCTGTAAATTGGCTAGGAACATATGATACTTTCTGCATAAGAGCTCCATTGCTGTTCCAGAGATATACTGCTCAAGCTATCAAAATGATGACAGTCTGTCAGTCCCCATAATAACTTGCCACCGGATGTGGCAAGAGTATGTACACGCGCGTGTGCATTTACAATTGCCAAAATGTTCTTCCAGACACAGAGAAAGCAGCCAATATCCCAAACATTATTCATAATGTAACGCAAAAACAATTGCTGTGTCAAATCAATGCATCTTCAACAGAAATACTAATGAGCTACTAGGGAAGTAGAAACTAAAGATGGACACACAGATCTGGATAAAAATAAGAACAATTCTAAGCACTGTTAAAAACCCAACCACATTCATTGAAGTTTGAAAAAAGACTTTACCAACTTGTTTAAAATTCTCACAAACTTCTCCCCTATTTCAGTCTGTAGCAGTAACAAATCAGCAGTGAGACCCCACAAGAAAGGCAGTTCTGGGATTCCCTGAATGAGACTAGGAAGTAGCTAAACTCTTGAGAAATTTCAAGCCTGAGGTGCTTTGGGTAAGCAGCATCTGATCTCTCAGATAATTATTCAGACAGAAGCTTTTGAGACTCGCCCATCGCTAGTAGAAATGTGTACCCCAGCATGGTTTTTGTCATCCAAGTACCCTGAGTGGAATATTAATAATCGCACAGGGCTTGATCATGCCATTTAGGTACAGACCTACATCGAGGGCAGCACAGTCACACTGCCCCAGAAGGTGATCTAATTGTCTCCAGCCATTCCTTCCAAAATTTCCCAGTGTTCACCCAGTGCTACATCCCCACAGGGGGGCACAGCTTGTTTCTTTCCTGTATGCCTGCCCAGCTCTTCTGTGATTGTCCTTCCCACCCCCTCAACCAGGGATGGCTCCAAGCACCAGCGTTCCAAGCAGGTGCTTGGAGCGGCAGTTGGAAAGAGGTGGCAGTTTTTCCGCCGTGGTGGCAATTCGGCAGCAGCTTCTCTCTTTTGCCGTCCACGGCGGCAGTTTTTTTCACCGCTTGGGGCGGCAAAAACTGTAGAGCCGGCCCTGCCCTCAACTCCACCTTGTGGTTTCTTGTGCCCCACAGATGCATAGGGAGACAGCAATCCAGAGACTGGAGTGCAAGGATTACAACTGTGCTTGGCTGCTAAACAGTGGCATAAAAGGAGGAGGAAATTCTTGTGTCCTCAGACCCACCTGCACACCCACAAAGCAGCCAGGCACAACCTGGCACATAATAAAACTGTATAGGAGAAAAAAAGAATCTTTTGCTATACTTGCGGTGACCACTGTAGTCTCTCTCGTGGTAGACAGAAGACTGGACTTGGTTGTAATAAATATAAAGGGAATTCTTTATGAAGACGACTTCTGGTACAGACAAACCTTGTAGCTCTTTTGTGGCTCTCTAGCTCCCAAACTAATTATAAAATCTTGTGCTACCTATTGTCACCACCACACAGGCTCTCCTTAAAGGTATGTCTACACTACAATTAAAAACCCATGGCTGGCCCGTGCCAGCTGACTCGAGCTCAAGGGGCTTCGACTAAGGGGCTCTTTAACTGCAGTGTAGACATTTGGGTTCGGGCTGGAGCCCATGCTCTAGGACTTATGAGGTGGGAGGGTCACAGAGTCATACATCTATACTGTAATTAAACAGCCCCTTAGCCCGAGCTGAAGCCAGCTGGCACAGGCCAGCCATGAGAGCCTAATTGCAGTGCAGACATACCCTAAGACTGCGCAGGCAGTCACAGAAAGGACTCCCAACTACATTGCAGGCAGCAGCAATCTCCACATGACCTAGTTGTAAGTCAAATATCCACAATAGTTTATTTAGATTTTCAAGCTTTATCTTGCTAATACTTCATTTTTTTACCTGAGAACCCAAAGACCAATAAAAGGAGGCCACTAGAAACTGAGATGGTCAGCAACCCAAGTAGAAAGAAGAAGAAAAAAAGTAATCTGAGGTTGCCGATGGTATCAATATATATTTTAATTTCTCATTAATGAAATTTAGGTGCATTCTGTCTATTACTTTGTCACTAATATATTATAGCTTTTAGCAATATACATACACACTCATATGTACGTACATACGTGCACATCCACACCCAAGTGCTAAACCTCTCTCATGACTAGAGACTTTCACTATCAGACTGCAGCACTAAACTGGGAAAAGAAAAGCTCTAAATCAAAATGTACATTACTTTCCAGTATTTTTTCCAAACATCTTTCTACTACCTTTTATTATCAACATTCATAAACAGCCATGGAGTGAATAGAAAAAAGTGAAAGGCAATTCAACAATTTTAAGAATTGCCAGAACTCAATGATCAAAACAAATAAAAGCCATTTAAAAATCCAAATTATAAATCTGAAACTAACTAATAAGTAAACACTTTTAATAAAAACAGCCATCTTCATTTGTAAAAGAAGTTCTCATACAAGAAGAAATATGGTTCTCACCCTTTTAATTAAAAAAAAAAAAAGAAAGAAAAAAAGAAAAAAAGAAAACCCAGAGGAGCAAATTGACCATAAATATAGCAGTCCTGTAGTGCTCAAGATACTGCTTTTTGTGGGAGTTTACTACTGGGAAATTTATGCTCACTGATACCAATTTCATAAATGCTTGAACTAGGGGTGCTGGCTTTAAGTGGATTCCATTATATACAGGGTTTACAGTTTGGTTCAATGACTCTCAGCATCCCCACTCTACAAATGGTTCCAGCACCCCTGGTATACTATATTATGGGACAAATCTGTCATTTCAAAAATACATATGTAAATCTCATAGAAAATAAGAGAAGTACTTGTTTTAGTGATTCTAAACTAATATAAAGAGACCCTCTGCCTGTAAGAAAATGAAAGAGATGCAGCACTGTTGGCAAATTCTGTAGTGGAGTAGAAGTTCATTAACACAAACCCAAATATGAGGGCTTGTGTTAATGAAGCATCTTTCTTGTAGGAAAGAGAAACCCAGGGAAGTTACCTTGTTTGGTTGAAGGATGTTTTCATTTGTGTATTCAATTTCTGTTTTTCTGTTGGACATTTCCTTGTTCCTTCGCACCCCTGCTCAATAGCCAACCTTCCCTACCCAACACACACAAAAAATCCCTAGCAGTTTCAAGTTAGTAAAGCTACCAATAAGCTTTCTCCATTGCCAGAAGATGGACTTTCAATGCCAGACACGTCAACTTAGTTATGCTCAGATTTTCACTTCTCTAACCCCAGCCACTACTGTCCTTTGGGCTTATCTACAATAAACAACTTCATCCCGTTTGAACACTGTTGGGAATAATCCAGTTAGATGCCATGATGATGATGTCCACAACCTAGTGGCCAGTATAGACTGCAACAAATTGTGCTCAGCATCATGTCAATTAACTATGATTAAACCCAGTCAGGCAAGGTGTTTTGAAGAAGGACACCACCTCCATGACTTGGAATACTGAGACTAGGTCACACACTGGATTTATACACACAAGAATTTCACCTATGGAAAAATTCTACTTTTGTTTAAAGTGGAAAAGGTGTCCTCCATGAGCTTGATCCAAAGCTCATCAATGCCCATGGAAAGACTACCATTTACTTCAATGGGGTTTCATTTGGGCCTATACAACAAACCCTAATGTTACTTTGTATGATGACAAGTCTGTATTTAAGCGATGCCCAGTATAGGAACAGCAGGTCAAGCTGAGCTGCATTACCATTGCTGTGAGGTGGGGAAGCTTGCACAGTGCCTGCCTTCACTAAAATCTGGCATTAGCATGCACTAGCAGAATGCTACTTTCATACAACCCAAATTCACTCAACACTCGAGAGAAAAAATTAACCTGTAATGAGACAATCCAGACACTTGCAGGCTGAAAACACCTATTAGTTTCACATGGGATTTGATGCCAAGAATGTGTGTTCAAGGCCTCTTAAAATACATACATACATACATACACACACAAACAACAACAAAAGTAGTAAATAAAATAATCCCTAGAAATGTGGACAAAAATATAACAAAGTCATATGGCATTGATTTTTCATTAAGTGAACCAAGACTTAAAACTGACCATGATACAGCTTTACCATCCTGAATTACAATAGTTGTATACAATCCTACCAATTTTATTATGGCTTGGTACAGATATGCTTCACCATCTATCGTACAGACACTCAATTTTAAAATGTAAATGGTACAGGATATTGATAAACCAATTAGCACTGATGCAAAGCAAATTCCTCTTTTATCTCAATTACAACATGACAACTTAATAGGTCAAGATAGTCTAACATCTGAGACAAGGGCAATTCAATAAAACAACTGCATCTTGATATGGTAATTAAGAGGAAATGCGAATCCATTACCCTGCCTTTTGTGTGAGTGTGTATGTGCACGCATGTGTGTGCATATGCCCTTTTTTATTTATTTAAATTCTGAAGCCCTCTTTCAGTTTCTGTCATTTAAATCAAAAACCATAGAAGGACATGCAATAGTGAATTAACAAATATCTGCAGTATCTGTAGTTTCTAGTGGGCGGTTGTAAAGGTGTAGCTAAAGAGATGAATAATTCATGAAAACCCTAAGAAGCTATGCATTTACAGGATAATCTTCTCAGAAACACAGACTTTTCTTATTTATAACCCTACAAACGGTATTTATAGTGATGTAAGCTTGGGCAAGGGAATCAAAGGTAAAATATTGCAAAGTTTAATTAAATGGCTTGTTACATGTAGAGGCTCACGCAGGACTGGAAACTAGTAAAAATTTCTAACAAAACGAATACTTTAAAATAAAAAAAAATTGGTTTTAGAAATTAAAATATTTCAAAATGTTGCTACCTACAAGTTAGATACATCACTTGTTACAGAAAAATGTTGTTCTTAAAACAGGAAACAGTTTAAGCAAAGTAATGGAATATATTTTGGATTTTTCACCAGGAAGTATCTGTTATGACTAGCATGCGAAACAACAGTAGTTAAGTTTGACAGGAGGGTAAATTGACATTTTATGACTGCATCCTAGTTTCTTTTGAGATATGCACAAATGCTAGAGGTTTCTTTTTAACACATTTTGGGGCAATATTTAATGTAGGCAAATAAAGCCAAATGGAGCCATGTGGGAGCATAATGCTTGTGATACTCGGTACATTAGCCTATGCGTCAAACAAATATACCTCCATGTTATCCGAGTGCATTTACATTTTATAGTGCATGTATCATCAGAACAGAAGAAACTGAGACATCATAGAAAAAATATAATGTAACTTTAGATATTTGTAATATTTTATGGCCACTGCAAAGAACATTCCTGTTCTCAAGGGTCCTACTCTTCGTCAAATAAACAAGCCTTATTGCATTCTACTAATGAAACACTTCTACCTTTTTTTCCTGGCAGAATCTCATCTATTCCTTCTGATCATCATTCTCTAGCCACAAAAAAGTCAACCAGCACAGCTCATAAAATCTGCTAATACAAAAACACATAAAATCCAACAAACCTGATTCCAAGATTCATAGCCTCAGCAGTTCCAATCATACTGATGGCTAAGAGCATGTTGTTGCAGATCTTCGCAGCCTGAAAATAAATTAAATACTAAGTAAGATTCTCTGTTTCCATGTAGATATCACATAGGAATTTTTTTCACCCAGCTCCAACCAGATTTTGACTGAATATGGTTAAACAGCCTCTCCCTAAATGTAACACCTGTAAGTACCAACGTACTATAGCATCAGGTCAATGAAGGTTGACCTATGGATACTTCAGATAGCATGAAGTATATTTGTTTTGCTAGCACAATAACTCCGCTTGCTTTGATTTGAGTGTGCGGGCTACTTGTTCTTTCAGACTATACCATAAATCTATTTCACAGTTTTTTAAGAAGATTGTGACCACTGAAAAGTACAATCTTAACAAGCCAAACTGCGAAAATGCTAGTTCAGATGTGTATTATTGGTTACCAAGTCAAGATGCTAGGTAATGGTACCATGAGATATTTTATAGAAGAATTTGCACCTTTTTGCTGATACCAACATCTTGTACTGGATTTCATTGTGGATTCTAGATAATTTACTTGGGGTAGATTAAAGCGAATTGGGTTAAAATGGAAGACAAGTATGGTAACAAAAAGGGAAAGGCCAGGCTGATTGAATACCAAACATTCCGCAAGCATTACCTGTCCAGTTCCAACCTCTCCACAGTAGATCACATTGGAACCCATGCATGTCAGCAGTTCTTTGGCAGCATCAAACTCTTGTTCCACTCCACCAACCATGAATGTAAGGTTCCCAGCTCGAGCAGCTCCAACACCTGAATTGAGAGGAAAACATTAGATTCAATACCAATCTTTTAAAAATCCAAAAAACAGAGACAAAAAAGGCTCAACATCTGATTTTTTAAAAAATATATTAACATTTTGTTACAAATATTTTGCATACTTCTAATCAGAAACAGAAGATCTATTTCTCTGAATTAAGGGAATTTGAGACCAATGTCCCACATATAATTTATAAGGGGAAAATGTATTGCATAACAATGTAAAAAAGTTTTAAAAAATGATTAAACATACACAATATTTACAACTTCATTCCTATAAATCTGTCCCACCTTTATCAAGGGTCAGGAAACAAACACGATAATTCATTGGCTACAGAATTTTCAAATGGCAATACATCAAGTTTTAGCTTATGATATCTTTTGTTCTAGGGGAAAATAAACAATTCTGATGTGAATTGCATCCTCTTCAACACCGTCTCCCAGACAAAACTGATTTTAATGGATGTAACTGCCCGGTGAATTTGGCCCAAGGAGACTACTTGGAAAAGTGATTAGCAACTTAGCTTTACAGTTCATTTTGCAATACAGCTAGGAACCTAGACACCATAAATTGTCTACGCTATGCATCGAACCTTGACCTATTAGAACAGACTGCTGCAAGTAATGGCCTACTTCTGAATTTAATATATTCAAGCAGTTCCAGTGTTTTTACAAATAAAAAATCCAAGTGAGGGAATTCATTTTTCTTCCACATTTAACTATTTTGTTTCCACAAAAATAATCAAACTGTCTTTCCGTTAGGGTCCATACTGCTTTTAACCAATTAGTTACGATAACAACTATTATTAAATGTTTTAATTGCAGTAGTAGTAGAGATCTAATTGGCATCGGGCCTCATTGTGCTAGATGTTGTAACATATGAATTTACAATCCCAAAGTGCTTACAGTCTAAGGCAAATCAGAATTACCTTTCTAAAAACTAACCTGAAAAAGCCATCAGAGCAAAACTCCTTCTTTTAAAATGACATTCAATGGGACACTTGCTCCATTTAGTTTTTCCTAGTACACAGAAGCATTTGACTTTTTTTTAAAAAGGTCACTTTTATAAAAGTATGATTGGACCCCAATCTCAATTAAATCCATGGCAAAAATCACCACAATAACTGAAAGCCCAGTTACAATGCAGAGGTTTTGATGAATTGGTCGGTAGCAGTTGATCCACTCCCCTGGCAAGTCCTGCCCCTACCGCTGCAGGTACAAAAGCCCCCCAAGGCAATGGAACCAGTGCTGTACTGCTACACAGTGAAGGGGTCAGGATTTGAGTAGGAGATTGGACTGCCTTTGTATGTAGACCATCATAGGTTTTTTTTTAACAGTGTGGCACTGCCAGAGTATCCACCACTGTAAAGCTCTTCCCAACACTATAAACTCCGAAGTTTCAGCATTGCAGCCACCACTCCTCAGCCATTGGATGGAGGATTTCCTCTCACCTTCTCTCTTCATGTAACTTCCAATGCCCACTCCCAGAAATCTGGGACAGAGACAGGAGCCCGGATTTGGGGCCTAAGTGAACAGATGATTGTCATATTGTTGGCTACTAATTTACCATGCAACGTGTCTGCAAAGATCACTACATAATTTTCATGCTGTTCCCCTAGCTATTTTTATGCAAACCACATAATGACCTTTTCTTACTAATCCTGTGATCTGACCTGCAGCAAATTAAGTGGACAATTTAAGTCAAAGCTTACAAACAAAATCCACCACTATCCATCATAGGTCAATAGCCTTGTATCTAGATTACAGACTGCTAAATAGCTTCAGAGAATCATTTATTAGAGCAAAATTAATGCTGACAATAGTTTTCAGCTGGTTAATCTTTTGACAGCTGCACTCTCTCACTCGTACAGATGCTTACATTTTGAGTGCAAAAAATTAAATTAGTTAAGCAAAAGAAAGAAAAATAATTTGTTTTATAATGAGGAAGCCGTGGACATTTGTACTTCTAAAAACAAAAAATCATTCATATCATGATGGGTTTTTCCATCAAGATTCCTCACCAATTGTCAGCCAACTGATCAGAAACAAACAAGCAATCCAGCAAACACACAGTATTGGTAATTTGTAGTCAATTCAGCCTCAAGATGTCATCACTTCAGCTCCAAATGGAAGCAAAAGGGCATAAGGACATGCACACCACTAATTTCATTTCATGATTTTGGAGTATAATAAAATACCAGCACTATAGTTCTTAACACTACTTAAGGCGAGAGCACGAAGGAGGTAAAGTGGCTTGAATTTAAAGGAGGAGCACTGGTCACCACTTTTGTTCCTGTATTTTATGTCTCACACACCAATTAATCAACTCTTTTGCAGACCCTCAAGATCCTTATGTCCCTTCCCCTTCTCATCCTTAGAGAATGGCGGATAAGAAATTACATTTGTGATCAGCACAGAATTTCACTTGTAAGATTCTCCCCTCCAGCAAGCCAATGTCATTGGACTCACAAGGCCCCAGTACTGCACTGGGTTTCTCTAGAGTTGCCTCTGTCGTGTCTGTGAAGTCTTACGGAAGTCCTGATGGCAGAATGCAAAGCAGGATCGGGAACCAGCTAGCACACTGGCCCATATTCTACTTTTCTTACCATATAGTCATATGACTATAACAGTACAGAACAGAGAGAGGGGGAGAAGGGAAAACATTTTTCCTACAACAAAAATATTAATAAATTAAATTTTAAAATCTAAGATGATTTATTGCTGCTGGAAGGTATGGACCAATCTTTGAAATCCTGAAGGTGGAGCCCTCTAGAACAAAAGACCTACATCCTTAAACGTGGGAGGGACCACAGATCTAGGAATCAACTAAATGAAAAAACAGCAATGGAGGTGGAGGTCAAATGTTTAAAATGAAGGAGCTGTACAGGGACAATGAATAGAGACCCCAAGACAGCACTCACTGCTCCCTGAAGGAATCCAAGGAGTGAGCAGAGGTCACCCAAAGAAACTCTGCACAGAGAAGAGAATTGACCAGGGAATGAAAATAAGATACACATTCTCAGAGAGCCTCCCCATCAAGCTTCCACCTCCTGGATTGGTAGATGGCTATCTTGGCCACTGCCAGTTGAAGGGGATGTCTCGCATAGAGTCATAGATGGGGTCTGCATAGAGGGAGTAGAAGTGAAGAAATGTTGCAGCCAGAACCACAGCAAGATGCTCTACAGGAGCCATAAGAGGAGTGCAACCTGGTGTAATGGAGGTAGGTATGTCTCTCTCTCTCTCTCTCTCTCTAGTTGCCTGTAAGGTGTGAGACTGACAGCCTTGGAGTCTGAAGTCCTCTATTTGTACACTGAAAGGGTACAATATTAGGTAGTAGAAACAACACTGTTATGCAACCTACCTCAGTCATATCTAGAAGGGCCACCTGTGGGGTGAGAATTAGTTCAGTTTCCACGATTCCCTATTCAGGCTGCCAGAGGTGTAGTCAATTAGTGTCAAAAGTGGTGATGTGGACACTTGTCCACTAAAACCTGGATCATAGAATCACAGAAGATTAGGGTTGGAAGAGACCTCAGGAGGTCATCTAGTTCAACCCCCTGCGCAAAGCGGGACCAACCCCAACTAAATCTTCCCAGCCAGAGCATTGTCAAAGCAGGCCTTAAAAACCTGTAAGGATGAAGATTCCACTACCTCCCTAGGTAACCCATTCCAGTGCTTCACCACCCTCCTAGTGAAATAATTTTTCCTAATATCCAACCCAGACCTCCTCCACTGCAACTTGAGACCATTACTCCTTGTCCTGTCATCTGCCACCACTGAGAACAGCCTAGCTCCATCCTCTTTAGAATCCCCCTTCAGGATGGAGAACATGAGCTCATTTCCTTGAGGCCCAAGAGCCTTCAGATGGTAATGGTAAGTGGTCACTACTGACCTGGGCCAGTCAGGTCACTACTGACCTGGGACAGGTTTGTGCTAAGTGACCTACAAGTGAAAAGCTCTGTACCTAATCAGTAATCCCCCAAACACCTATTTCTCCTAATTAATTTAGCCACATTTATTTAAACCTCACAGCATCTTATACCTTGAAAATCCTGAGGTGTGTATAAGACCTACTGGTATGGCAGTATTTCCAGCTCTAAGAGCTAGGCTTTTACAACCACACTCCAAACTTTTGCAATGGTAAGAGCAATTTGATAATACCCAGCTTGTTTATTATGTAGGAATGTGAACTGAAAATCACTGAAAGAAAATAACCAATTGCATTTACATGTAAATGATTTGCTCTTATTTTAGAGCACCATTTTTACCTTCTCCCCAAACAAAATATAGTACATTAAAAAAAATAATAGACCAACATTCTAAGGTGTGCATTGTCCAGTTACATTGTTGAAAACAAAAAGCTTCCCATTGCACCTAAGTGTGTGCATATACCAAGATAATCAGAGTCTTGCTGTGTGTTGTGTACACACACACACTTTGTAAATGATTTTATTGTTGACAGAAAGAAAAACTAAATTTAGCTTATCCATTGATTATGAAAACTGTATGATCCTGTGACTGTACTGGAGACTCCAGCTCCAACCTTCACCCTGCCTTTTGGAACCGTGAGAGGTTTAGGCATAAATATCTCTTTCCTCCTTGTTCTATTATGTATACAGTGGATTGAACAATGTTGTATTTAAAACTAATTTATGATCTGAAACAGATTTAAAAACAAAAAAGAAAACAGGGTTAGAGTTTTAATGCTCTCCTGTTTTACAATGTTGTACCTTCGAGTGTGAGAGTTTAAGCTTTGACTGTTATGCTTTGGAAAATGCAAGAGAATACTAGCTCCTTATTCCAGTATTCTTGCAAAAATACAGTTTAAAGGACTATAATCCCCTAAAACAAGTAGCTTCTTGTCATCTCTTTGCTGCCTTTCACATAGGCTTAACTTGAGAGCTGCATGTGTTTGTTTTCTTTTAAGGGTTATGTGATTCTTATTAAAATTCTTGCCAGCTCACATGAAAAACTTTGTCTTAAGCAGTGCACAAGTTACACACTAAGCACCAAGATACAGGAAGAACCTTCACCAAAATTCTGTGAAGGTTACCATTGTTTTGTTATATGTAAAACCAAAACAAACAAAAAGCACTTAGAGGAAACACCAGTTATAAACCTCAATCAAAAATTAAAAGCAAATTATTTAAATTCTGATATGTACAATAGTAGATTAAATGTCATGTAATCATACAAAGACAAACCGGGAACCATTTTCTTCCACTAGTTCGCTAAAAATAGACTTACGATGTCTCAGACTTGGGAAATAAGGGCAATGCTCCCAGAAATTCCAACAAAAGTAAGTATATTTCTTAATATTATAAAATCAGGCAGCCATATAAAGCTAAGGCAGCCATATAAAGCTATTTTATGGCTATATAACTAAACACAGTAAATCACTTAATTTACTCAAAAGAACTTAAAGGTTTTAACCAGTGTGCCATCAAAAGAGATAAAGAAGAGGGCCGATGGGACCTGGGCTGCAATGTGAGCCGTCTTTAAAATGCAATTGTTCTAATCATTTTCTACAGATGCAGCCTCACAAGGGGCTGCTGTCACAGGGACCATTTACGACTTGTTATGGTGTCTCTATTGTTTACCAGCGACATGCGCTAAAAAGGCGACAGCTGGGACAGAAAGCTGCTACTCAACGAACAATATAATCCCGTGAAAGTAATCAACAAATTTAAGGGTGTTAATTAACTTTACACTTTATCATGTTCAATTAGTTGTCCTTTCTAGAAAAGATTGCCGTGCACAATCGGTTTAGAGCGTGCCATGTTTGATTTGTAAGTGATCACTGTTTCTGTTTCAGAGTCCATGTCAGATGTTCTCTTGGGTTTTGGTGACACAGATGAATGGCTCTGCACATGTTAGGGTGTGATCTGGTTTAACATAAACCAGCATAACATAACCCCTTGTTACTGTATTGTTGGCCTTAACCAGGATGGAAACATGCACGTGTGTGCGTGCGTGTGCACGCACAAAAATATACCCACAAATAACTATCGAAGTGGTTCTACAGACAATACAGAGTTTAGTTTCTGCTGAAACACGGACACACAAATGGACAATTTTTCATCATTATTTCTCAAAGCAAGACTTGTCTTTTAGGGGCACGTTTGGGATCATTTCCTCCCAGCAAGATCTCTAGTTTTGCTGCATTATGCACTACGCACAAGAATGTTCTTACATTTTACATAATGCACATACCCTTTTAATGGCAGCTGAACAAATGCTGGATAGATGTAGTAGGTGCTGGTGTATATAAAATTCTAGAATATGATTTTTAAATTTCTGTGCTATTTTTATATAATTACAATTTGCCTTTTTCTCCCTTTAATGCACCTGTTCCTGCTTGCTAATGGGACAAGACAAAGCTCATGATGAAGTGACAATGTATTCACAAGTGCACCTTAATGAAAGTCACTGCAGTTTCTCTGTATTGATAAATAGAACTCTGCACCAAAATATTTCATAAGCTATTGATGTTTGAACAAAAATGAAAACTGAGGTTTAGGTCAGTGCTTTGAAGAAGTACGTCTTAGTGCTCAGTATTCTGATTCCTAACAAAAAAAGAGTTTGTTAAGGAAGCCTCAGTAATCTATATATATAATCTTTTTCTTTTTAAAGAATAATCTAGTTATACGATTTATTGAAATACGTCTACACAAAGACAAGACTAACTAGCAGATTCTTGGATAACATGTCAACTAACTACATACTGACAATTGTTTATCTACTTATATTGTGCACAAAAATCTTCACTAAAAAAATTTCAGAAAAGTTGTTAACTTTGAAAGCTAATAATGGGCTAAGTTAAATATTTAAGAAGGAAATTACAGGCTACATCTGAAATAGCTGAAACCACAAAACACAGCAGCAGAAAACATTCATTTTGTGCAGAAGATCTGCAGGGAGAAGGGAAGCGGTCGATAGATCCCTAAATTGGAAGCAATAGCTGCTCTTCTATCCCAAGTTGGCAGCTGCTACATTTGCAGACCTGGTTCATTATTTACCCATAATGACCATCAAGCTCCAGTCAATGTCAAATCACAACAACTGTCAGCAGCTCTTTTAATTAGCCTTGTTTGAATTCAGATAAATATCACAATGGCCCAGCTTCTGCTGAAAGGAGCAACAGAAAGCTGTAAGAGGTGAGCTGCTCTGACTTCAGAATCATCAGATTGTGTTGAAATCTAAAGAACTGAAGTAAGTATATAGGTGTATTTTTTAAACAAACTGAAAAGGGGATGCAAGCGGTTCTTTTCACAATCTCCCCACCATGGCCCATAGTTCCTGTTTATGACAAAATTTGTGCATCTGAATTCTCGACTCATGAAGCATTACTCTAAAGTCTAAAAAAAGTAAACATCTTAATGCTTTAATTTTCTCATAATTAAACCATTCTAAATAAGACTTGTAAATGCCCAGTTTTGCATATTTTGTAAAATTGAACCAAAAATTAAGGAATGTACATATATACTGGATTATCCTGTCTCCTAATTTATCTCCTTCTGTTTGTTATCCTCAGGGAACGTAATTTTCCTTTGCATCAAGCCACTCTCATTCTTCCTGTGTCAGCAGTAGAATAATAATCTCTCCACCTCCTCCTTCCAAGTATGGACAAGTCTGAAAAGGAAGACTGGATTGGACAGTGTGCGTTACCAACAGGGCACCCAGAAACCAGATACTCGAATGACAGTAGAGCAGATTGAAAAGGAGAACGTGTGTGGATGAGGTGCTCAGTTTGTTAGCATCTTCATTCTGGGTGGGCCAGCATGAAATGGAGTACTAAAATATCTGACTTTGTTTTCTAGAAGCACGTTAAAAAAAAGATACAAGCATGCAGAAGTGAATGTTGCATCTCTTAATACTTATATCCCAATCGGGATTGGGCCCAACTACGCTAGGTGCTGTACAAAATACAAAATATAATAGCAGTCCCTATCCTAAATAACGTATACTGTCTAAAGCACTAATCCTGCACTGTAATCAGTGCATAACTGCTGTGCCTGCTAACAGCCCCACTGACTTCAATATAGGGACTCTAATGCATTGCCTTTCACATGCGTGCATGCATCACAAGGATATATGGATATAAGCCATAGATCCATATGGATGTTGCAGTGATACAGGGTGTGCCTGTAGGGCACAGATTTAATTAAGTTAAACACCACCAGGGATCCAACGTGGTGCATATGGAAGGATAAGGAAGTGGTTAAACCAAAATCAGAATCGTTAATGAGAAGATTTATGCTTTGAATGGAGTGTTGAGTGAAATTACGTAGGGATCAGTACTTGAACTTAGTCAGGGACACCAAAAAAGTAATAAAACCTCCAACTAATTTAGATATGTTATATCGAGATGCCGAAACCCAGAAAACAATATGCATTCTTACTAATTACAGCACAAAAGACAGAGCAGAAGCTGTAGTCAAGGAAGTTTAATATGAAAGGAATGGGTCATGACAAATTTACAAGAAGCTTTCAAGAAGTCATTGACACCTCAGAAATTATTAGCCAAAGAAAATAGGTCACAAAAAGGTAAATATATGTAGAAGTTACTGTAGCTTCTGCGACAAAATACAATCCAAAGAAAGTTATGATGAGGTTGTTCTGTATGCTGCAATTTATAAAGTACTGTGTTCAGTTCTGGTCACTGTAATGTCAGAGAGAAAGATTACAGCACTTGAAAAGCTGCCGAATAGGGTAAAAAAGGCTACTACTCCTAAAGGAAATAAATTATGATGACAAAGTATAAAAAAATTCTTTTACCTTTACATTTGTAATGCCTAAAATAATATATATCTAAAACCTGTACAGAATCATTTAAAATCAGTAGGTAATGCCAGTGTTCTCCCCAGCCCACTGGTCAAATACAAATCCTAACAAAAAATATTAGTGTTCATATTTGAATTCTGGAATTTATTGCCTTACCACCAATGCCTGACATTTAGCTCAAATCCTCATGCACATCCACAGTGCTATATTCCAAAATATTAAAATGACAATTGCGTTGGCAGTATGTGGAAAGAAAGGCAGTCTCTCAGAGAGTCAGAGCCCAAGTCTTAGGGCTTTACAAATCAAAGGCAACACCTTGAATTTTACCCAGCAGGGAATAGGAACATGGTACAACTGGCAAAGAACTGCTGCAATATGTTCCTGGCATCAATTATGCCAAGATTCAGAGCCATCTTCAAGGACGGTCCAGTACAGGTCATACTGCACTAGGACAGTTGTTATGGGGTTTATGGACCCCACACTAAATCAGGGCAAGACACGGAGCAGTACTGGCTTAGGGAGGTCCCACCCCATAGCAGCTAAAGGGAAAGCTTCAGGTGCAGGGATAGTCTAAAAGGGCACTGGTAGCCCAGGGGAAGAGCTACAGGAAGTGAGGGTGATGACCGGAACTGTGAGGGGCATGGCTATAGTATTGTTAAGGCTACTCTGAAAGCAGTGATTCAGATCCCCCCAACTTTGGGAGCTGGAAACTCACTGGAGCCTGAGAACAACAGGACAGCATCCCACTGTCAGACTAAAAGGATACTCCTAAATCTGTGACCACCCCCCACATGGAGGAGCTATGGCCTGATCGGAACCAACCTAAGGGGGAGTACAATTTGGGGTGGACCAATGAGAGATACAAACACTGTAATACCCCTCTATGACCCTGGGACGTAGGTCCTCTTACCTTACTCCCCCACCACTCTGCTGTAACAGAACCCTAAGGGGAGTGGAAGTGACACTCAGGAGGGATTGAGACACACCGCATACACTGCCCCGCTATCAGACTGAACTCTTTAAGTACTTCTTAATACAAAGTTTAAATTGGAAACATAAAAAGTAGACTGAAATATCTCATAGCAGAAACCAGAAATATATCATTAGATCTCACCTTTCTACTTAAATACACTGTAGCTTTACACGCTTTATACGCTCCATAGGCTTAATTTCCATGGAAATGAGAATGTTTTCAATGTGTTTAGTACAATGAATCAAAGTTCAAAAAAGCCCCACAACAAAGTAAATTGTGCTTGTGCACCCCATACTTAACTTTTAAAAATAAATAGACTTCCCCGACATCATTAAATTAACACACTTGCGGGAAAAAAAATACTGCAAACTACTTTTCTTTAAAGGTAAATGTATGCAACAGTATTAAATAAAATGCCAAGTTCTTCCACTTAAAAGGAAAAAAAAGGAAAATTGCCTTTTGCCCATGAACAGAATTAAAAGGGTAACAAAGTTAATTATTTCTCATAATCAGTAATTATGATTAGATAAGAGAGTCTTTGGTAATGAACTGTTCTAATGATGGAGGACTTGCATCCCAAGAAATATAATAGTACATTAGCATAACTGTGTATGCAAAGTACATAGAACCACTGCCACAGTTAACTTGTCATTGAATGATTAAATAGGAATTCATAATTAGAAAAATCCACAGCGTAATTTATTGGCCTTCCTGACAGTTCTGGTTCATTAGAAGTTGATTACCAAACAGTGACCTCTAGTGGTCCAGGATTTTCTCATGCTCTCTTGTTCAGCTTTCAGCTGGTATTTAACCTAAAAAGCAATTAATTTGAGGAGTTAAAATATGTTTTTCTTGCACATTCTAGTCAGATTTTCCTCTTCCTGTACCCCTAAAGTATATGCACGGTACAAAGTATAGTTCTAGAAAAATGTTTACCTTACTGTGGTCATTTATAAAATATACAGATGTATATTCTAGCTGAAAGAACAGGAAATGTTGAACTCAGTCTGAAAGAATTCAGCGCTGAGATTAACATGGTTTTCACAGTAATGAATATTTATATAACAATTAACATATGGACAGCATGTCTTTTAACAGTATTAGAATCATCAGTTATCTAGTGCTGGATGTAGAAATTAGACTAGCTCATTTTTTAAGTAATCCTTGATATCAGGAGTATAGTGCTGCTAAGCACCAGAAGATTGACTCATAAAAAAAAGCCTCCTAGATCTGTTCGGAGTAGAATAACCATGGGTTATTTGGTGCAAGGCATCCATTTAGCTGTAAATCTGCAATACTCATTTGACCTGTACGCCAAAAGAACACATCTTAAAAAAAAAAAAAAAAAAGGTAAAATTTGCTTTTAGGTGCAAAATCCTCTAAGCCTTCAGGAATGGAATTTGCTTCAGCCACCTTAATTAATAATTCAGTGTTAAGCCATTATAAAACCTCTTTTTAAATTATCCACTATGATATGTTACTTTCTCTCATTTCTAGAACAATGACGGAGTTAAGATAAAGACATATTTTGCCATCTATTTCAACAGCGAATGGCAAGTAAGAGAATAATTTAGAAGCTTGAAACAAAATTTATTTTTTAATGAGAACTTATGTTCTACAATATATAGGAAAAACAGCTTTTTGAAATTTGTTGTTTTTAGTTTCACATCAAGTTGCATTTTCCAGAGCTAAAAGAAAATATATCTTTGTTTTGATTGTTTGTGAAGCCTTTCACACAGACTGACTATGAAAATAATATCCCTTAATTAGGAAGAGCAGAAAATGCAAAAGTGTTCAGGTCCCTGTTTCATACAAAACAGAGATTTTTCACCCAGGACCATTCCAGCTTCCCAAACAGGGGGATACTTCTCTTGACCTCATATACTGCAGTCAGCTTGAGTAATTTTTGCATGCATAGGGAGTGGAAAGGATGGAGGGTAGGGATGAACACCCACTTTCCTTGATTCACCATTTCTGTAGACCAGTTGTTTGTGACTATGATTTAATGTAGGTTTCAGAGTAACAGCCGTGTTAGTCTGTATTCGCAAAAAGAAAAGGAGTACTTGTGGCACCTTAGAGACTAACCAATTTATTTGAGCATGAGCTTTCGTGAGCTACAGCTCACTTCATCGGATGCTGGGGTGGGAGGAGGTATTGTTTCATATTCTCTGTGTGTATATAAAGTCTGCTCCAGTTTCCACGGTATGCATCCGATGAAGTGAGCTGTAGCTCACGAAAGCTCATGCTCAAATAAACTGGTTAGTCTCTAAGGTGCCACAAGTACTCCTTTTCTTTTTATGATTTAATATAGTGGCTAGACAATGAGTTGGGCTTCCCACAGCAAACGAATCACCATTTAATGCTATTATCAACAGTTCATGACCCACCAGCACGAAATGTCAGCCTGATTAATTTAAATGCTGCTGACCTCAGAAAAGGTAAACCACCTTATTGTCAGAATATTTTATATATTAAAAATACACAGAGAATATAAACATCTGATTAAGCAAAAATCTTTAAAATAAAATCTATTTGCTTTTGCTCTGCTGTATGCCTTAAAATATGCAAAGCCACAAAATAATGTTTTTAATAAAATGCATTTCATTTGCTAGACTAGAACGCAACCCTTCAGATGATATGCCTCACTATACATTAAAATACACAGTGTTGTTGTAGGCCTGTTGGTCCCAGGATATTAGAGAGACAAGGTGGGTAAGGTAATATCTTTTATTGGACCAATTTCTGTTAGCGAGAGAGACAAGCTTTTGAGTTTACACAGAGCTTACACTGACCTGAAGAACAGTTCTATGTAAGCTTGAAAACTTGTCTCTCTCACCAACAGAAGCTCTCTAGTGTACATTAAAGTAACATTTGAAAGGTGAGTTCAAAAAGTCTGACCTTTTGTATGTCATCAAATTAGGTTATGAGTTTAGTTTAAGAGTTGTTTCTCTCAATTAATACTATGAAATAATAATCAGAAATTGTTCATTTTTCCTCTGAAATCAATGAGGTTGCATGACATTCAAGTCAGTGCAGAATCTGGCCTGTGTATTAGAATTTTCTACTTCTATTTCCTTTAATTTAAAGGCTACATAAACAAGATAGGAATATGCTCCATATCTTCTACCAAAAATAAAGCAGAGTTTAAGTGGTCCATCTTGAAATCCATATTTTGTTTTGCAAAGAGAAATTATTACCTAAAAAAGATAGAGTATCTATATCTATCTATATATCTGTATTTAAGGAGCAGTTATTTAAGTGAAACTGCATGGCTCATAGAAAAAAGTTAATTTCAGCCTAGCAGTGCTTAGAAAGTTTACTGGGTGTAGATTAGAAATCTCTAAAGCTTCATATGAATGGAGTTTAACAGGAACATTCTTCTCCCACATCTACTTCACAATGGTCAATTTTGCTCACGCAATTCTGCAACACCATATTAACAGCCCTAGTCAGCAGGTCAGCAGATTTTTATGGATCACTTCACTCCCTGATAAAAGTTTTGGGTTTTTTTAAGACCACAAACTGCAATAAAGCTGATAATAATTTGGCTAATCCTTCTTATAAACTCTCCGTCCAAGATCTCTTTCAAATTAAAGCAGACAGGGGTATGACCTAGAACTGTTAAGTCTCCTTTCAGTATTTCTATACATCACAATATTTAAATTCCTCATAACAGATATAACATTACTTAGAGAAAACAAAACTAGCCATCATATCAGAAACCAATATCCCAGGCTAACGCTGAAAGGACTATAATATAAACAACCTAAAACTGGGCAAGATGGCTCCACTGCTATGTTTTTAAAATCTTTCTGGCAGAAATTTATCCTTTTAATTGAGTACATTCTCTACAGAAATAAAAAAGAAGGGTAGGCTCCAGGAAACTATGCAGTATGCATCCGATGAAGTGAGTTGTAGCTCACGAAAGCTTATGCTCAAATAAATTTGTTAGTCTCTGAGGTGCCAAAAGTACTCCTTTTCTTTTTTTCTTTTTGCGAATACAGACTAACACGGCTGCCACTCTGAAACCTATGCAGTATGTATTAGTATACTGATAGGATCTACACTCTCTCTTTGTGCTATAAGCCAATTTCACTTCTCCATATAGGCATCAGAATTTATGCCAAAATACAGGGAATAAGACCACTTAAACAGATCAATACCAAACAGTCCAGTTTTATTTCTGAAGATCATCCGCAAACAATCTATGACACACATTGATCTGTAACCATTTGGCCCATATGAAGAGACAAGAATTTGCCTTGCCACCTCTTGACATATAGAAGGTTTTTGAGTGGGTTGACTGACCTTTCCTAGTGCGCTGCCTTGAATGATATGGATTGAAATTTAGAAAATATATACATTACAGTTAACATCAGAAGCTAACATCTTACTATAGAAATACTCCTGAAAACTAAATCCAGACGAACGATGCCCACTCTCACATTCCTGTTTTATCAAACATTGCAAGAGGGCCTCATTGTGTTAGGCACTGTACAAACATATTACTAGTGATGGTCCCCATCCCAAAATGTTCACAATTATAAAATAAAGACAAACAAGTAGGCCAGGCTGGAATGGGAGAGGAAGACGACAGTAAACAAAAATAATAGGATATTTTAGCACAGGCTGTTTCCACAATTTTAGTCAACTGGTAGAAATAAATCATTATCCAACACTTACCTAGCTTTTAATCAGATGGTTGTTTTCTGTATGCATTACAGCAGAGGTGAGGAGGGACTTGAAGAAGGAAATGGTGATGGCTTTATGGATTTTGTCTGGAGCCTTTCCATTGCAATAGGGGCAGCATGGGACAAAGCATCAAGATGTTTGCAGGAGAATTGAAGAAGTGGCCCATTGAGGCTGGTATCCTTGGCAGAGTGGAGACCAAAGATGATCTCACAATAAAATAACTGGACAGATAGTTTGGCCTCATCCCACCAGTGGCGGGCTCTGAAGGTTAGAACAAGTTTATGTTTGGTTTACCCCCTTCCACTACATCAAAATAGGAACTTAAACAGGGGTGCTGGAACAGTTTATATAGTGGGGGTTCTGAGAGCCACTGAACCAAACTGTAAGCCCTATATATGATGGAAACCACTTCAAGGCAGAGGGTGCTGCAGCACCCCTAGTTCTAGCACCTATGGACTTAAAGAAGGGAGGATAACAAGCCAGGAAGATGATCTTAGCAGCAGCATGGTGAGTAGACTTTGGGGGGGAAGGGGCAAGGATTCAGGCCAAAGAAGATCAGACTGAATGATCAAGGAGGGGGATAATTAGGGCTTGGACAAAAGTTTCATTAGGGTGGGCAGACAGGCAAGATCAGATCTTGGACAAGTTGTACAGGAAAATGCATCAAGATTTAGACACTGCCGAGACAAGTGAGTGAAAAAGGTGTCAGAGTCAAAGATAAAGAGAGATATAGGCTTGAGGTGATCCTATACTAGATAAATTGGAGGATGGTGATGCTGTGGACCGTGACAGAGAAAGGAGAGTGGTGAGAGCCTCAAGGAACAGATCCGGTGCTCAGTCTTGGCTATATTAATTTTTTGTTGATGGGTGCTCAAAAAAGAGAGATGTCAGCAAAACAGTCAGATTTTAGTTGGATGCAGGAAGACTGGTCTGGAGTATAGATGAGTCATCATCATAAAATGGAAGTCAATTCTATGTTTGCATATATGATCACCCAGAGATATGGCATAAAGGGAGAAGAGGAGGGTGCCAAAGAAGGATCCCTGAGGAACCCCCACCAACAAGGGGAGAGAGGAAGAAGACTACTACCAAATGAGACACCAAAGGGATGTTCAAAGAGAGGAGAGGAGAACCAGATGGGAATGAAGTTATAAAAGTCAAGAGCTGACAGGATTTCAAGAGGAGTATGATCAAATGTGGCAAAACCAGCTGATAGGTCAAGGAAGATGAGGGTGGAGTAAGGGCCCTGAGGTATGAGAGGAAGATAGAGAGGCAAGAGTCAAGATCAGAGATGAAGATGGATGAGAGGGAACTGCAAGGCAATAGATGACAACAGCTTGAAGGGGAGGGGAGAGAGGAGACTGATTGAATGCTGTTCCATGGAAGTGGGAAGAGGGAGGAACTGAACTTGCCAGGAGAGGGAGGAAGAAGAGGAGGAACCTGATAACTTTGCCACAACCATTTGCAGATATTCAAGAGGAAGCTTAGAGAGAGGGATATGAGATCTAAAAGGGAAGGACCATTAAACCAGAATGGATGATGGGGAAAGGCATAAGAGGAGAAGAAGGTGGGGATGGCGGGAGGACCAAGGTTGAGTTGGTACAATTAGAGGCGAGGGTACTGAGTAAGGAAGAAGAGAGAGGGGGTAAAGTTGCCACCTCAAAGATGCAGAAAAACTGGCCACTGCCCCCTGCCTACCTCAGCGTCCCCCACAAGCCTGATGCCCCCTCTTCCCCTCTCAGGCATCCCCTCATCAGCAGACTGACCCCCTTCCGCCACCCTCCTGCAGGTGGTGGTACAAATGGGGGGGGGTACCAGTTCAAGGACTGTTTGCCTCTTACCTCTCCATGAGTCCCTAACCACTCCTTCCCAGAAGACTCAACTGTTGAGGGAGAGCCCCTACTATCCCCTTCCAGGAGCCCCAGCCTCCCTCACCCTGGTCCCCACTCTTTATCCCTCGGGTCCATCCCACTCCTAGGTCCCTGGTGCTGAGAGAAGCCACTGCATCTTTGAAAGACGGAGTGCTTGGGATGCAGAGAGGGATCCGGGTGCTATGGTGGCTATTCTCCCCTCCCAGTTATGTGACATGCGCATGCCAGGAGTTACATGCTGCACAGGCACTACTGTGTTTGCGCACTGCAGTTTACAGAGGGAACACTGGTGCCATTACAAAAAAAAAAGCAGGATATTTTGTAGCACCTGGCAAAAAACATCTCAGTGGCAACCTTGAAGGAGGTAGCATAGCCGGTGTGAGATGCTGAGGAGGTAGCAGGGAGGAGGACGACAAAGGTAATGCACTGAAGGGAAGAAGGGAGTACCATACAGTCATATTATTTAGTTATAGACAAGAAGCAGTTAACTGAGGAACCAAAACTTGAGTATGTTAAGCAATGAACTAAAGTACAGTGAATCGCTTATGGATCAGATAAATTAAACAAAAAAACAACTGCAGGAAGAATCAATCTGTAAATAATCAGTCACTGGTATGCAGTGTCAAATAGGGAGCACTAAGTAAAGCTCAGAGCAATCAAGGCAGCGGGGGGCGGGGGAGGGGGAGAAAGCAGAGTGTTATTGGTTCCTGAGTTAGATCAGGACTGAAGGATATCAGCAGTAGCATCACAAAAATTTATTTTGGCAACGGAGAGAAATGAGAAGCAATGAAAATATTACAGGACTTGTAACTGAAACCACAAAACATAAAATAGCCTTTTAAAAAGATGAGATTACTTTATCTTCAGATTGCACCACCTCTATCCTCGATACCTACAGTTTGACAGGAATTAGATTGTATTGGTTAGACTGATATGATATTGGTGAGGAAATCTCAGTGGAGTTGAGTTATGGTAACGGTGCAGCACAAGCCTCTTGTGGCAAAGACTTTGGTACAGCATTGGACAAGGAGGGAACTGAGATTCAAGAATGGGAAGTTAAGGGGAAGTTTGTGCAAGCAGTATAGGATAACTACCCAGAAACAGATTTGGCATCAGCTGAAGAGGAGTGGCACCACCTCAAAAGAACATGGATTGCCATGATAGAAGAGGTTTGTGGACAATGCAGACCTTATCTAGTATCTGTACATTCATTTCACAACCATATTAATGACCAGTGTGACCCTGACTTCATTTAAGATGTCACATGATATTCTTTGGTGAAAGAGAAAGTACAAACCAAGGTCAAGATATTCTTGTAACCTCTTTGCCAGGTGGCATTGAGGTGTTCATGCGTCTACTATGTAGATCACCTAAAACTGTAGACCTGTAGAACAACAAGCTCCTTTGACGTAAATGTTGGCCCTCAGTCCACTGCGGTTTATCATACTGATGGACTATGTCAGCAGGAAGACTCCAGTAGGAAAAGATGAGAAGCTTATGTATGCAGATGATGTAGCAATAAGGGCATCCTCAGAAGAAGATCTAGGGGAAAACACTAAATCAGTGGTATAACCAACTAAGCAGGCATGGAATGCAAATGAATATGACTAAGAGTGAGATCATCTGGCTTAGTAGAGGTGCCACAGGAAAACTGGATACAGAGATTAATGGAGTACAATTAAGCCAGACAGACCAGTTCTAGTACCTAGGTGGCTGGGTTATGGAAGATGGAGAGCTTAAAAGTGAGATACAGTCCCGACTGGGGAGTGCTGGAAGAGTGTGGAATAACATGTCAAGAGTTGTGTATGACAAGCATATGCCACTGAGCCTGAAAGCCCAAATGTATAGAACCATGGTGTGTACTGCAACACTGTATGGTGCGGAAGCATGGTTGGTAAAGAGACAGTTCAACAGCTACCAGTGTTCAAGCTGAGATGTCATCAAGCATTAAAAAGAGTTACCCGAAGAGACAAATTTCAAAATGAAAGCATTAGGATGGAGGTCAAAGTCTGTAATGTGGCTGACAAAACCCAGGAAACACAACTTCACTGGTTTGGACACATACAGAGGATCAATGAAGATAGCATGGGGTAGATAGCATGGCAGGAGAGGGTGGTAAGAAAGAGACCCAGAGGAAAACTGAGGAAGAAATGGATGGATTGCATCAATGAAGATGGTAAGCAGGTGGACCTTAGTGCTTCCTCAAACAGATGAAGATGGCAGATACTTGCAGAACAATCCAACCCCAGATAATGAGATATGGGGAAAAAAGATGATGATTGTATTAGACAAATATTGGGCTACAAAGTGGGTATTCAAAGACAGAATTATTGCCTGTCTGTTTTTAAGAGTCTACAAAAATAAAGTATTTAGACATATATGTAACTGGTTCAGTAGACTCACTCATTAGGCTAATTTTTCTCCTCCTCACAAAAATTTCAGGAGGAAGCAAGAACCTGAAATAAACCTTTTGTAATGTGTCTAGAGAGACCATGGGCCACATGTATCAACTGACTTCTGCATGTTTTCTACTTGTTTTATATGCTCCCTATACAAATACCTAAGATCATCTTTGAAAAGTTAGAAAAGAACTGCAGCTAGATTTTTATGGGCCTTTAAAAACCATTGCCTTCAGCACAGGGAGGCATTGGGCTTCAAAACTTTAAATGTTATTGAGCAGCAAATTTAAGAAGAGCAGCAGCCTGGAATGAAAGTTAAAAAGTAATTGTATTGGTTCAATCTCTCTCAGACTTACCATGATCTGAAGAGAAGAAGTCTATTCTTAAGAAGCATCCTCTTGCTATCGCAACTCTGAAATGTGGGCTTCAATAAAATGTATTAAAAAAAGAAAAACTAGGAGTGATACACAAGATAACAACACCAGTTACCCAACAATTATGGTCTAGCAGACAACAGTCCACCCTATTATAGCAATTTGTTTCAGAATGAAAATTCATTCCCTGAGCATTATCAGTAAAATTAGGGTTCTCCATAGCTTTCCTTGCTACTGTACCTATACTCCCTCTGGGTAGTTTAATCACAGAAAAATATCAAAACCTAAAGACAATTGATTTGCACAAAATTTTTATTCAAGGATTCTCAGTGGAAATGAATTACCAGTAGAATTTATACTATTTTAAGCAGTTTGAACAAAATTGACAAAAGTAAATCAAAGATAAATGGAGGAGAAAGCACTTAACTTCCATAAGGAAGAGGATGAATGAATGGAGAATAATATACACAAGAAGCACTGCTATTGATGGAAACTCAGTATAAATGCATATATTAGGTAGATTATATTATACCCCTTCCATGTTAATACGTCTCACAAGCAGTTTGGGACAAACTGCAACAGAAGTGAACTTGGTATGTCTAATTTGGTTCTGCCCCAAAGTATAGACAGATTGGCAGAAAATAATAATTGAAAAACAAAAATATTATTGGAATGAGAAGTATTGAACTCTCCCTGAAGGAAATAATCTTAGGCATGGGTAATATTGAAATAGCAAATGTGAACAAAAAATCTTATAAAACTGTCATTCCTGATAGGGAAACATACTGTTATGAAAGCTAGCATCTATAACTTGTTAGGCAGATAAGTTAAACAGTGTATGGAATGTGGTGGAAACAGACGGATGGACTTACTCAACAATCAGCTCAAAAAAAACCAAATCTTTTTTCAAAATTTGTTCTGGAGAACTATCCTTTTTTCAAAGTGAAAGAAGCTTGCATTAACTTACTGTGACCTGGACTGTCACCTCTTGCATTCCAAGTTGTAGGTGAAGACTTTTTTTGAGAATTTCCCGGTGAAAATTCCAACAGGCTTTGACACAGAGAAAGAGAGGGCAGAATTTACCTCCTCCTCCCAGCCTCCCATGGAAAAACCTGCCTCCAAAGTTGGTGAATCCAGAGGTGTCTATAAGCGATGTGATGTATAACCCACACAGGCCTTGAATAGGTTAATGTGGGCCTGAGGGTATGTCTACACAGCATTTTGGAGCGAGCAGGAGCGAGCCTCTCAGCCTAGCCCAGCAGACGTGGGCTAACAGGTGCTCCATAAATGTCTGTATAGGCAGAGTTTTGAAATTGTGACTGGGGCTGGAGCTTGGGTGTGGAAGCTAGGGAAAGGGGGAGTGTCAGGAGAAAGCCCAGCTGGGATCCTAGCCTGCCTACAGAAGGCTGGCAAGCAGCCCGGAGAGACAAAGCAGCGACTGAGAGTGAAACAAACTCCAGTGGTAAACCCTGATAGAAGGGCAGGTTCTAGACTTCCAGTAATGTAGAAACGCCCAGGAGGGGTTCAGTTAAGGAACAAAGCAGGGGGGAAGGAGTAGCAGAAAAACATGAAAGGCCAAGCCTAAGTGAGGGTGGAAATTGTTTTGAGTTCATACTTTTGGTTTGGGTTTGTTAAGAGGTTTCCTCCAGGGGAGGTCCCTGAAACAAGAGGGAACTGAGAGAAGATGTAGGGAGAAGGCCTGAGGAAGGCTGAGTTGGAAGAAGCCCAGGGAAACATCGGCCAGAAGTGGGGCTGAGTAGACCTTAGCTGCTGGTTATAGGGCTGGAACCCAGGGTAGCAGGAGGACCTGGGTTCCCCACCAGCCTCTGAAGGAGATGGCATGAAGCCCCCACTTATATAAGGGGGTAAGGATATTGGAAAGCCCTGAGGCAAGAGTGTGAGGACCATGGGGTCCAGAGTTGGGGACGCAGACCCTCATCAGGATATTCATCTGTTTTATGTTAGACTTCCTCTTACTCCAAAAGGGGTGGATGAAATTGTGAGCTGGATAAAGGGCTGAAATCACAGGAAGAGAGACGACAGAAGCTACCATTGGCAGCGGAGTGCAAGATGGAAAGAGAGCCACTACACCACGCCTGGCCCCAAGGATGCATTCCAGTGGTGAGAGAACTCCTCACCATACAAGACTAGGGGGGGTTCATGCAGAGTCACTGTACCCTTAATATGGCTCTGGCCCCAGCTGCACCTCCTATGCTCCCATTTTCATTATAGACAGCTTCAGTGGAGACTCCAGAAGGTATCAAGAGAAGATAGTGCTGCCTAGGACTAAATTCCAGCTAAATTCTCCAGGGCCAAAAGGAGACTGATGTGCGTCCGTTCATGGTTCTGCCTCTGGTTTGGCTACTGCTCCTCAGGCCCATCCCAACTAAACCCCTTCTCTCCATGCCCCGCCCCAGACTCTGGACTCCCTAAAAGGTCAAAGAAAGGAGGCACCTGCACCTTCCTTTTTCTGTGGAGGAAAGGAGAGCTGCTTGCAGAGGACCCCACCAGACACATGTCACAGAGGGCACAGTTACTATTAACTACTAGCCCTCCTTAAGACCAGAAAGAATTCCATAACTGTAACTATAAAGGAAAAAAGGCATTTTAGAGAAGCATGTACATTAAAGGTAGTTTAGTTCCTCAGATTTTTTTTTTTAATCTGTATGTTCAATTTCTGAAGCAGCCTGATGTCAGAGTCTGCGCAATGTGCCTCAGGTGGCACATGACCAGGATTCATCACCAAATTTGGTCCGCTGGTTGGAAAATTAGCTTCCGTGTCTTGGGCCGGGTACTGATGGGGAATGCGACATGAACGCTCATCCATCAAATACTAAATGTCTGTACCAGCCACCAAGCAAGTGGCACACAAGCCAAGTATCCATGTCAGGAATTACTGAAACTGTCAAACTGCATACATCCATCATTTAACCAGATTTTCGAAACACAGCCAAACATTATACTTTTATCAGGAAAGCTAATTATACCTGCTACAACATAAGCAATAGCAAAGTTCCTTAACCATGTATTGTTAGACATTTAAGCCTTATTTTCACATGGGTCAGATCATTTCAGCAATGGCTTCTTTCCTGTGGTAGAGAACAGCTTTGCAAATTATATTACTTGTCACTGGTTACCTTATATACCCATCTCAAGAGCAAGGACACTCTGTATTATCACAAACAGAGAGAGGAGCAACAATGGATCAGAGGTGTCAAAGTGGGAAGAAAACTCAGCAACCCCTTATCTGAAAGGTCATTTCCTACTCCCTCCAACTCTACTGTACTGCTTAAGAAGAAATATACTTAATAAATCAAATAGCAAGGTAATAGTTGTTTCTAAATTAGGTACCCATCCAAAAAAAGTTGTCAGCTATCTTGTTCAGGTAACTACCCAACATTTACACTGTACCAGAGTAGACCAACAGAACTGTTGAACAATTACATTAAAAACTTCCACATTTCTAGATGTAGTTCCAGTAATATTCTATGTAAATGCATGCAAAAAGAAATTTTAATATAAAATGAAAGATTGCTGAGGTCAGTTCACTGGGAGTACTAATTTGTTACACAGGATGAAAATGCAGTGAAAATATTCTATATCCTTTCCTACAGTCTTACACTGTCTCCATACTTCAAATTAGAATATTTTCCCCCAAAACAGAATAATATACATGATAAAAAATTAAGGCTATAAAGGATGGCCAATTTAAGGGTTATTTCTCTATAAATATATCCTTTCTAAACTGATGGACATAAGCCAATTATTTATTCAGCTTTACTTGGCATTCTTACTTGAAATGGACTTCACTTGAGGTTATTGTTTTCCAAGCCAAACCTGTGTGCACACCAAGTTTTAGTTGTATAAATAAACTCAAAGGTTTATAATTTATTACTTGAGCCTGTTCTGTGAACAGATTTTCAAAATTTAAAAAACCACTGACATATTGTGACATTCCCCAGGTGTTATTTGGACTGGTCATCTGCTAGGTCACTCCAATCCTTGACTCTGGGAGCCAGCCTTACCCTCCTCTGCTGCGAGAACCCACACTCCTGGGTTGTTCCCACACAGCCTCTACAATGTAAGCTGCTCCCAGCTATGTGAGTGAGCACTTTTGGTCAGCTGCTGCTTGGATTGTGCAACCTAATGACACTAGCCAATATCTCCGGTCCTAGACACAACCCTAGGAACCTCCATCTTGCAGTGTCCAGTCATGCCCGCTGGACGCTGCAAGCTTGTATGAGTTCATCAATTTGACAAAGAAATTGATATGTTCCAGGCTTGTTATCCCAAGGGGAGTCTCTGACACTCTTCAAACCAAAAGCACTGCTTCAAGTAGAATAAACTAATAAATTTATTAACTACAAAAGATAGATTTTAAGTGATTATAAGTCAAAGCACAAGTCAGATTTGTTCAAAGGAAATAAAAGCAAAACGCATTTTAAGCTGATCTTAACACTTTCAGTGCCCTTACAAACTTATATGCTTCTCACCGCAGGCTGGCTGGTTGCCCTTCAGCCAGGCTTTCCCCTTTGATCATCACTTCAATTGGTGGTGTCTGTAGATGGAGGTGGAAGAGAGAGAGCATGGCAAACGTCTCTCCCTTTTATCATGTTCCTTCTTCCCTCTTGGCTCCCCCCCCCCCTTCAGAGTCAGGTGAGCATTACCTCATCATAGTCCCAAACTGACCAAGGGAAGCGGGGTGACTCACTCAAGAGTCCAACAGATCCTTTGTTGCTGCCTAGGCCAGTGTCCTTTGTGCCTGTGAGGCTGGGCTGGGTTTGTCCCATACATGCCCTGATGAGGTGTGAACTGCCCCTCTGCTCCCGGAGAGTTTTGCCTGGGTTTGTTTTAAGCCATGAGGACACATTTTCAGCCTCATAACTATACACATGAAATTACAGTCTATAATGTTACTGTAACAACAATGCTCAGTGCATCATGACACCTGACATGACAAACTTTGCACTGGATACCACACAATCATATTATAAGGATGAACATGGGGGTGCAGGGTGTTCTCCCGAGGTACAGAGTGTCACACATATTTCTAAATATTGTCAACAAAAATACAACACTTAAAACTCGAAAAAATCAAGTCAGTCTTCAATTTTACAATTTCTCTTCTTAATTCTCTATTTGTAGAGAATCTTTTAAAGGGGAAAATCCCTCTCTTGACAGTTTCTCCAATAGTATCAAACGTCCTTGCTGAGAAAAGGAGTTATTTTATATTGAAGATCTTACTGTTATAGCTCTACATGTCTTTTACGACAAAATGGTACACACACAGAGTCAGATTAAGGCATAGGTACATGCCTTGGCTGGCAGTTTCTATGTCACATGATGAGAACAGAATCCACCTTTCATTTCTTAAAAAAACACTAATGCACTCTCGGTCACAAAGAAAAGCTTAAAAATGTGACCCAAGTGCAATCAATGACTGCCTAAATGCATAGAGAGCCTGAAACAACAGCTTCATGAAATATCCCATTCATCTTAATTCTGAAATGTGCTGTTCTGGGAGCCCCCCTGACATTACCCAGCTGAGGACTGTGTTTCAGGTGGCCTTGCTGCTGCCATCCCCTCATAACTCTGTGGTACTGTCAGGAAGGCAACCCTAAACATAGGCACCTCTGCTCAGACGGGTGCAGAGTCCTGCTTTTTTGGAGGGAGACCCCAGCCTGCCTGAAGACAGGGTGTGGAGGTCCAGAGATGGAGGCCAGCCTGACCAGGGAGAACGGAAGTGTAGCTCCCTCACTAAACCAGTAGACAGCTCTTATGTGGGTGGCCCCTGCTACTGACAAACCCAGAAGTGGAGCCATGGTTCTGGAGTGGGGCTATGGGAGCCTTCCCAGGAGGTGTGCACCTACAGCCTCAGATTGGCTTAATCTGGGCCTGGTAACATGGCTCTGTTGCTGTAAGGGTAGGCTTGGCCCAGCACAGCTGTTACAGGTCCTGAGCCCTTTAAGGTCAAGAGAATGAAGTTCCAGGTCATATGACCGATCACGTGAGCAAAGCAGAAAGCAAAGGCAGGGCCTGTTGCTCAGTCTAGAAGAGACATGGGCTAGGTGGGTCTCATGCTCTGTCCATGGAGGAAGCCCCAAGAGGAGTGATAGCTGAACCAAGCCCTGGAAACTTTTGGGAACAGAGTGGTCTGAACGAGCCTTAAGGGAAGCCAACCCTGAGGAGAAAGGTGTCCTGTATAAACTGTTCAGCGACATGACACCTCCAACAAGACCCCAACAGGGCTGGACCCATTGTCCTCAACTTCAATGAACCACAACACAAGCCCAGCTAACACATCCCAGTGTGATTTCAGGGCCCTTGGCTGTAAACTCTTTGAAGCAGGAACCTTTTCTTATGTCCGCAAGTGCCATGCAGTCCTTAAATACTATTTAAACCGTGCCTGTCTTACTTGCACACCTTACTTTGCTGTTGCACAATTAACTTACTTAACAAGCATTTAATTAAATAATTTTTTTTTTTTAACTCCAGTTAAGTTTTTGGGAGAAATTCTCTCTAAAAGTATCAGATGTTATAGCTAAGTGACTTAGAATAATAAAATGCCAAATTCAATTAATTCCTTTTAAAAGAAAAATACTCAAAAGCATTCTCAAATACAAATAAAAATTGGTTATTGTTGGAGTTTTAAGTTTTCATTATTGAATGATACCCAAGATATAATTTTAAAAAAATGTATATTAATCTTTCACCTATGTGGAATGTGTGTGTAACTAAAATGGTTGTTGCCTAAGCACATGGACCACCATTTAGGTTACTGCTTGTGTTATTTTTTCCTTTTGCAGCATATTTCTATGAACCTCTCACTATAGCTGAACCTGGGTGAGTCTAAAAGGTAACAGTACAATCCCAATGAGAGGGATAAAGGAAACAAGCTGTGGTGTTTAATTGAAAAGGTAACAAAAGGCATGAAAAATTCCCTTAGAATCTGCATGCTTGGTTGGAGGCACACAAATCCTCCCACTAGTATTGGAACTAAATATGCAGAGACTATCTCAGACTGATATATTTCTAACAAACTGCATAAAAATACATTTGTCTCGTCCTTGTTCAAGAACAGAAAGGCTTTTGGAAGGTTTGGTCTCAGTAGTGAAGCAGCAGCTACTTAAACAGAAGCAGATTTCTCAAGCTTCTTAACAACTCTACTGGTGACTTGTTACATCGTACCACTCGTCCCTGCAGATCCAGTACCCTGACAGGCAGTATGAAAAGATTTTCTAACGGGGCCATTGGCTGTCAGAAGCCACCAGCTGGCCTGCCAGGGCTTTGCAATTGCACGGGCCAGCTGACAGTCTGGGTGTTGCTGACCATGCTGAGCAGCGTGCCACCCAGCTGCTGTGTGGTCACGTCCATCTGGAGATCTCCAGCCAGACAAATCTCTACGCCTGTCAGATCTCTTCAGCAAGCCTTGTTATGCAAATTCAATTACTCAAGTGTGCCCTATTACTGCTGGCTAACTGCTCCTAGAACCAATCTCATACTGACAGTCCATTCACAGTTTTACTCACTAAAAGTACCTCATTTATTCTTGCTCAGCTATTCCCTTGTATCATTAAAGCAGAAGAGCCAAAGTCCACAGTACTGTAACCTCTCTGCAGCGGGCTACTGCTCCTTGCAAAGAGCTTGGAGAGAAAGTAATTTAAAAAAACCCCTTCTAATCAAACATGATCTTGTTAAAGCCACAGTATCTACAGAATTTCAGACATAATTTTACTACAACAAATGTGAATTCTAAAACTCTGAACAGAACTCTGGCTAGTCTGACATCCATTTTAAAGCATGAAACAAAACAGACTGGATGTTCGTGAACTGTATTTTGCATACTCACTCATCTAAAGTGATCTCTGTAAAGCAGGCAAGATCTTTTAGTCAGACATTCTATACCACAATGATGTTTAGATTTGTTTATTTAATGAGACTGTTTTATCAGTAGCTTACATTTTCCTAACACATTAAAACATTGGATCCAATTTACCAACAATCTTTTAGCTGTCCATGTTTGCCTGGTGAGAAGACATACAAAAAGGTTTACTCAGGGATGTCATCGTGCAAATACAATGATAATTATATAAAAGCTATCTGGCCAAGATTTAGAAACTAAGAGTTAAATGATAAGCCTTTTAAGGTGACTCCCCCAGCATATCAATACAATTTCCTGCATACAAAGTCATTTTTAAAGTGCATTTATTTATATTTTGAAAAATAATTTGTGATGGCCACAGAAAACTAAGAGAATTTTAGTAGTTAGAACAAGTTACTGTAACTGTCTGTGTCTAGTGTATATATGCTAAATTTAAAGTATATCTGATGTTTGTAGCCTAAAAGCCAGAATAGAGATCACACATCAGCTGTTGGTAGATCTTTGCCTGGATTTAAAAATGAGAAGTAAATAATATCAAGTAACTTACAATACAGTTAGTTTACATATGGGCGTGCATGGTGTTCTACAGAATAATAAAGATAAATATCTTACAATCTAATTCAGATAACGTAACAAAGGACAACAAACCTTGTTACATGAGTTTTCTCCACTTTCATAGCACTGAAACGGCCTTTCTATATGTGAACACTGGTCTATCTTATTAATATCTGTCTAACTTTTTAAATATAAGGTGAGTTGGAAGGTTGGCTGAAAGGAGAAAGTATTAGAGATATCAGAAAAGGAGAATTCCATTCGCTCATAGAATCAAGGAGCATATAATTGTAAAATAAGGAAAAATCTTTAAAAATTAAAGCCTTTCTTTTCACAGGTGTATCAGAAAAAGCACTGTTTGTGTAAGAATTTGTGAAAGTGAGAGAACCAATGACTTTGAGTCTACAAGAGCTCTCTAAAAGCCAGTGGGACATAAGCGTACGCTTAAGTACTTTACTGAATCAGGGCTTAGTTAACGAAGACAATGCAAGAAAGGGTTTGTAGGATGGGGAGGAATGGAAATGCTACATCAAAAACAGATGTTGTAGTGATGTACAACACTGCTGTTGAAGAAATATTAGAAACCTTGCTCCTACTGATGTTTGGAGTTTTGCTATTGGCTTCAAATGGGAGTAGGATGTGTGGGGAATTACCTTTCCCCTTCATACCCTCTTGTTTTAATAAATGCATTTAAGTTTACCTGTCATATTGCAACTTCTAGGAAAGATTGGGACAGTCTAAATAATAAAAAGGCTCTAAATCTGATAATGTTTATACTCCAAACACGCACAAAGTACTACTCACCAAAAATGCAATTAAGCAACAGTAAAGTTGAAATAGTAGTGAAATTCCATTTTACAAGTTATGCTGAATGATACTTTTCAAACAAAACAACATAAGAGCAAAGATGATCTTGTCAATAAGCATCAAACATTGCCCAGAAATCATTTATGGTTAATACCACAAGGTGAGCTTTATCATTAAAGTATAACAAAAAAAGTTACTGTTCTATAAGTTCATATTGTTATTAGACTGAACCTCTGCAATATTGCATTCTATTTCATAATTATGTGGCAATAGTATTTTTGCCAAATCAATAGCTGTCCAAATAAATGGATGCTACTAAAACAGTACTACCCACATCTCCTTGGCACACATACAAGATCATGTGTCTGAAAAGAGATTTGATCAAATTTTATTGAAATATACGCTAACTGAACTAGTCTGATTAACTGGAAAGTATTTGAAAGGGGATATTAATACATCTGTTTTTATACAGCCCAATATTGATTCTGCTAATTTGACTTTCTACACTCCTTAGTCACAATAGGATAGGTTCTGTTACACCTCATAACCAGTACCCCAAGTTAGTGGCAGAGCACAGCCAAACTGCACGGCCTTAGGAGTAGTTACCAGAGGAATTTTGACTCAGGGAGGCAAAATAAATCCCATAGCTGCCTGGTAGCTGGTGGAGCATACCTCTAGGGAGCAGGGAGTCAGCTCGAGTGCCTCTATCCAGTTCTTCTCGCTGGTGCTTTAAAAAAAAAACAAAAAAAAAAAACAGGACCCAATCCCCTCCTGTCCAGCCCTCGGACACCAAAAGGGAGAAATCACAAGTGATTGCACTTCTGAGAGTCCAGGGACTGAGCTGCACATGTCTGCTGGACAGGGACATGTGGGGGAATGAGGGAGAGGGAAGGCTTCTTGCACCCTTTCCCTTGCACGTCCTTGTAGTAAGGGAGACACATCTGGCTTATTAATAGCACCAGAAGTTTGAAGAGTATATTGGGCTATGCTCTAGCATATTTCAGGAGGCTGCATCACTACATGTTGTTTGGGCATGAGTTACAGCTGGTAGTCTGTAATGGGGTAAAGGGAAAAAAGAGCTCCTGTTGGTGTGAAAAACAGATAAAAGTCACAAATGTAGAGTAAACACATTCCAAAAGTTAAGGTCACACAAGTCTTTGAATTGCCAATACTGCAAGGTTCTAAATCACTTAAGTAACCGTTTAAAACAGTTTAAAAGCTATATTCCAGTTCTCAGAGAATATCTCAGAGAAATCATGGACTCAATGCATGGAATACTCATGACAAATCACTAATTATGTACGTTTCTGCTCTGAAGCCACACAAGAAGCCTAGGTTTTAAAGTTGATAGTTCTTAATGTTCTAATTAAAATGGACTCAGATGCTTACTATCATCCACATACATCCAAAAATCCCAAAGTTGCATGAAAGTTTATATCCCTCTAAAAAAGAAAAGGAGTGGTTAGTCTCTAAGGTGCCACAAGTACTCCTTTTCTTTTTGCAAATACAGCCTAACACGGCTGTTACTCTGAAATGTATCCCTCTAATTTGTTTTAAAAAAATCTAATATCTTATGTAATATTTAATGTACCTGTGGACGTTCTTATTAGCCATACACACATTTAATCCTTAAACTCTGCTAAACTCTTGGCTCCAAAAACAACTTTTGGGATTGAGTTCCATGGGCTAATCATGCATTGCATTTAAAAAAAAAAGTGTAGTATGAGTTTTGTATTTGTTGCCTTTCAGTTTCATTGAGCATCCCTTTGTTCTCATACCATGAGAGAAGGCAAACCAAGGAGTGCATTATCACCTCCTCTACACCATTATTTTGTATGCTTCAGTCATGTTACCTTTTAGTCACCTCCTCTTTAAAGACACCACATTTTCAGCCTCTCTTTCTATGAAGTCTTTCCATGCTTCTAAATAATTTTGCTTACCTATCTCTGTATCTTCTCCATTTCAGCTAAAGAAATTTAGAGGTAGAGTGACCAGAATTAAACATAGTATTACATGTGAGGACACCCCCTTGATTTGCATAGCGGTAATTATTATTAGCATTATTACTAGTAGTAATAGTATTTTCTATCCTATTCCTCATGCAATCTAATACCGTTTGTTTGAATGCTGCTGCACTTTGAATAGGTGTTTTAATTGAATTCTATACAATGATGCACAGGGGCAAACTCCCACTTCCTTGGAACCCAGCAATATATAGGAATCATTCAAATAATTCTTTCCAATATATATTACTTAGTATTTATCAACACTAAACTGCATCTGACATCATGTTGCTTAACTACCTAGCACTGTTATTTCTCTTTCCCCACCTTACACCGATTCTTGCATGCACCATCAGACCTGTCTCTTTTTCCCACCCTCAGCTCGTGGGATTGCAGACCTCAGCACCAAGTTCTTTTTCTTGGGGGAGCCCTGGGGTATCTTCTTACTGGCAGCCTTTCAGCAGGTGCTTCATCCTCTCCCTTGATCAAGAATTTACTCTGGCTGCCCTCCCTACCACTATTCCAGCCATTCACTGCTGGGATTCAGGGTTTCTCCCTTCCTGTTGTTGAAATACTGAAAATGAGGGCTCCTTTTCACTAAAGCATGCTCCCTGAATAGCAGCTGGGATCTTGTCAGGAAGTGGTATGCATCCGATGAAGTGAGCTGTAGCTCACGAAAGCTTATGCTCAAATAAATTGGTTAGTCTCTAAGGTGCCACAAGTACTCCTTTTCTTTCTGTGTAACTGCTGTTCCTCTCCTGCATTCTAGGTAGTCACTGCCTCCCAGACCTTGTGAAGTTAGAGTAGAAATCGTTTAAACCCAAACTCCATATTAAGACAGACAAAATAAAAATGGGAGGGGAAAAATCCACACAGAATAGGACCTAAATCTTTAGGGCATTTGAAATGACAGAGTTGTATGGGTCCAAAAAATGGCAATATCCCTACTTCAACAGAGCTGCTTACAGGTGATCTTGCCCATTTTATTCCAAATCAGAATGATAACAAAAGGAAGATGACAACAAAAGGAAGATGATAAAAAAACGGGGTGGGGGGGTGTAAAATCTACATGTCCACCCCTTTCAGTTTAAAAGAAAGATAATTGTGTAAAATTATTGATACAGTTCAAGAAAGCCAATGCCTTCTTTGAAATCCTTTCTTTTAGGAGTATGCACAATAGATTAATACAAGAATCCCAAAAGGTCATTATTGGGTGATTTTCAGATTATTTGAAAACTGAAACGGTCAGGTCAGAAACAGAATGGTGTCTATGACAAGTGTTTGTAACAAAACTATGGAGAGTAATTATTCTAAAAGAAAACAACAGATGGGAACGGTTATTTCCACATAGAGAGCTTCTGTCCAGCACATACTAAAACACAAACATAGCTAATTTATTATATACTACCACATCTGCTCCAACCAGAAGGATACTTAATAGAGCTCTCCAAAAAACCAACTGTAAACCTAGCACCTTTGAAAAAAAGAAAAAGAAAAAAAAACCAACACAGAACCTGTACTTTGCAGAACTAGGCAAGACATGTTTCAATAGGACCCCTGCACCCCTGCCACCTCCTAAAAAGTACCCATGTTTGCAACATACACTTGAATAGTGTAAAAATTCCAAACAACCATTAAAGAAAAACACTACAGCTTACAATATATACCTCTAAAACATGTGCAAATGAAAACAATGTCATGAGCAAACCCCTGACTCCCCAAAAAAAAAGGGTAAGGAGAAACTGGTGATTATGTCAAAAACCAACTGAAAGACAAAGTCTTGAACTTGTTAAGAAAGTGGCAACCCTCTTTGCTTAATAACATCTCCTTCAACATAGCACAAAATGAACAATTATAAAAATGATTAAAGTACTTTGCTTCTACACACACACACACACACAATACACACACTTCTCCAAAATTGTTTTGGTTCAGCTACTTTTTACTACAGTCAAACCAATCCAGAAGTGCCATAACCATTCTCTATTGATGCTGAGCTGGCTGGACAGGAGTGCACATCTTTTAAACTTTTAAATCTTCTGTGATTTTCAGTTTTGAAGTTAAGTAGATCAAACCAGATTTCCATTTAGACTATGACAGTAATGTCCCCACTCTGTCAAATCCCTCTGAAATCTCCTTCAGTTGCTTTGGTAAATTAGGGCCTCCTTGCATAAAATCAGGTTTCAGAGGAACAGCCGTGTTAGTCTGTATTCGCAAAAAGAAAAGGAGTACTTGTGGCACCTAACACGGCTGTTCCTCTGAAACCTGTCATTATGCAAGGCACTGCATTTAGCCGTATGGAGTGGAAATATTGGTTAGTCTCTAAGGTGCCACAAGTACTCCTTTTCTTCTTGCATAAAATGCATGCTATGTTTTGATCAAAGTACCCATATTTAGTATAAAAGCTTCAACATATTTAGGGTACATGAATGGAGATACTGCGACAATATTTCTGAGTTCCACTGAGTGTCACTGTGACATTGGCACATAGTTTTCTGGACAGTCAGTCACAAGGTCTGATGGTAATTGTAGAAATATGGTTGACCTTTCACAATATGCTTTTAGGACTGAGTTAGCATTATTAATTAATAATTAACTTATAATGAATAATTAACTAATATTGTTCTGAACATGCATATGAAAGAAACTTAGGATGACTGAACCTGGGAAGTTCTCTCATCTTTAATTCTATTTTTGTTTTCTGAGCAAACGGCAAAGACGTCCTGGTCATGTTTTTCTCTGCATTCTTGGATGGCATCTTCAGCAACTCAGACATAATATTCTGGAATTTTCTGTTCAGTTGTAGAATCAATAGCATTAAGTAGACACACTTGTAGGCACTATTGGATCACTTCTGATTTCTGACAAGTCATCTTGTATTAATGACAATGTTTAGTCTTAATCAATTTTTCCACTCCTCCTTCACTTGCAGCATCTAGCACTGGACCCACAAGTTTAAATCTGCTTGGAGAACTGCTAAACTGTGGTGGAGCAGTTATGTTTCTTTGGATGGGCAAAGAGATGGGCAGTAGAATATTGCACATGCTGGAACCTGGACACCTGGGCTTTGGAGTGGGGACTATAGAGAAGGGATTTGCAATATCAAGGGCAAAAGACGACAAGCTGTGGAGGTGGTGATAGGCAGATTTACAAACATGGGAGTTTGAGGAGGAGAGTCCAAAGTCAAGGAGCATGTCAGAGGAGGCAGATAAAAGGCCTGAGTACAGAAAGGAGAGAGATTTATATTTGAGGCCTGAGGAGAGCAAGGAGAGAGATTTATATTTGAGGATGTTTTTCTTACCTAAGAGAAGCACTTTTATTTGAAACACTTAGCTGAAGGAAGCTGAGATGAAGCCACATGTTTTCTTGGTCAAGGAAAGTAAGAATGGGTGGATGGAGGAAATGGGGGCGGCGCCATCATTACAAAGGTCAAAAGACACATACAATTAACCATCAGGGTAGAAGTGGTAACAGATAAGATAAGATAACCAAGAGGGAGAAGGTAAGTGGGGAACAAAAAAGCTGAGGATTGGAGAATTTAACCTTGCGGGATGTCACTGAGGAAAGGTTTTAGCCATAGCTCTCAATCATCCCAGGTACAACAGCATCCTCCTGATCCCCTCTATGGCTACTCTAAAACTTTCTGTATCAGAGGTTACCAGTTCCTCTGCCTACCCCAGCTTCTTCCTCCTCTGCTTGTGCACAGCTCACTGGATAGTAAGATTCCAAATGAAACTAAGTGTTGACAAGTTCATCTTTGCTTCAAAGCCATCCACGTAGTATTAAATGCACTGCCATTCAGTCAGACTCTCAAAATTCCCGTTCTGTGAATAGGACAATGGGTTGTGGAGCAGTGCGGTAGGGAAGCAACTAAGGGAAAAAGCAGAAGGTGCCACAAACCACATGACAGTTTCTGCCACCTTCTCCAAAGTTCCACTCAGATAGCCCTAAAAACTCATACACCACACCCGTCGCCATGATAGCCAAGCTCTCCCATCCTATTACTCTGATCATTAGCTCTCTGCCTGGCTAAACAGGTTGTTTGTTGAGTACCTACTCTTGCTATATCAGCTAAGTGGTCTGTTTAAAAATAATTGCTCCTCTGCTCAGCTCCCCGTGGCCAGGTAGGGTGCTCTGATTACTGCAGCAGGTACAGGTGCAAAGTATCAACAATGTAAGCAGTTCTCCATGGGACATTGGTGCCCACGTCAAAGAATGAGTCAGAAGACAGATGGGAAGGGATGGAAATGTAAATTAAAGACAAAAATTCAAATCTCCCTCTAGCACCAAGCAAATCTTTCCTTAAGCCTGTGGTTGAAACTTGAAAGTCCTGGTCTTGATGGTAAGGTGGAATTGTTGTCAAAAAGATTTGACAGGCAGGAGAATTACTAAAGAAACCTAAAAAGAAAAGGAGTACTTGTGGCACCTTAGAGAGTCTCTAAGGTGCCACAAGTACTCCTTTTCTTTTTGCGAATACAGACTAACATGGCTGTTACTCTAAAGAAAACTATTTAGCTATGGAGATGACCTGGGTAATGAAATGAGCCACACTGGCAAAAGCTGCACCACGGAAAGTGGGGGGGAAAAAACAGAATGATTCATAGCCATCCCAATAAATTTTTTATTAATTTCATGGATGACAGTGAATGATGACACTAATTAATTTCATGGATGACAGGTACGATGTCCAGCTTGAGAATCCTGCTTATCTATAAACACTCAGGACACCAAAGCCTCAACAACAGAGATTTTTTTTATATGTCAATGAAATACATAAGATTACTCACCTTGGGAAGCTTCAACAGTTATACAAACAATGGCCCAAAACCACCAGTCCAAACTCTACACTCGGAGTTTCTCACATAATTCATACATACAGCTGGCCATACTCTGGACTGAATCTCGGGCAGGGCATGGACATAAATTTAAGAACTGCTCCCTCTTACCCCAAAACATGGCCAGATCACTTCCCCTTCTTATTAGAAATAAATTACCAACAAAAAAAACAAAAAACAAAAACAACCCACTTCTCATCATAAGGCAAGAAAAAGCCCATCACCATGGTACCTCAGAAATTCCTGAGTCCTGTTAAAGTCCAAAATTAATTTACAGAAAAATCTAATTCTTTTATTCTTTGGCCTCTTAAATGGTTAATGAGGCATTAGCCACTAGTTAAGGAGTGGCTGTAGGGACACTAATATCAAAGCCTTTATTCCACCACAGTCGTCTACCACATGTTATTCAACGTCTGTGACGCTAATGGGATAGCTGATGAAATAACATGGGCTGAAGTGCCAGAAGTACATGGATGTCACTCAGTTAAAATTGCTTCATGTCAAGCATAAAAAGCAACCCCTCTTTCTCAAAGCTTAAAAAAAAAAAAAGCTAGTCAGTACTTAAATGAAGAGCAGTTGGCTAAAGATAAATTCAGGGAAGATGGAGGATGCTGGTAGGAAGAGGGAAGTGATTTGAAGAACCCACCCTCTACAATGGGGCATGTCATAGAAGAGATATCTGCCCTCAGATTGTTGTCAGTCTACAGACATGGGGATCCTCTGGACTCTTCCATGGTATTACAGGCCCATATATCTACAGTGGCAAACTATACTCCCTTCCAAGCCACAGCTGCCTTGTTGGGCTCAAAGCTGGACAGTGATCCATGTTTCTAAGAATTTCAGGTTTCGTTATTACAACTCATATCCAGGTTTGAAGTCACACCCTTCTGAAAAAAAGCTCTAGGTGGTACAAAAACTATAGCAGCCTATCTATGTACCAACACAGGTCACTGTGAGCACACCATCCCAATGCTCTGCTAGTTGCACTAGTCCCCCCATGGAACAGAATCCACTGTCCTGATAGAGTTAGAGTCCTTCATGGAAGTGGGCCTATCTACTCAAGAGACTGGTTCACCCTCCATGCCTGTGGTCTTCAAATAATATGCTTCACTGAAATATCAAAACCACTGACAATAGGTGCACAAATGTGTGAGTAGGTGCACAAAGATGTGAAACAGAAGTTCCGCAGGAGCTAGTCCTAAATTATGGAATTCAATCCCATAGGGAGATAAGAATGACCACAAACTCAAACTCAAACATGTTTAGTATATTACAATATATTTCTCACACATACCCTAGTGCAAACACAAAATCCTATAAACGAATCAAGCTATTTCTCCTATAGGTAAGAAAGGAGACAGTTGCAATTTCTATTATTAAATACTTGGGAGGTGTTCAAATATTAAGATGGAGAGAGGAAAGAGAACATGAGCATACACATAATGATGGTCATCCCTCTATAACTCAAGAGTACGAAATGTATAGCTTATGTGTTTGTTCACAGCCAGAACAGGACTTACACGTCCTTCCTGAGGCAAAATATGTTGCTCTGGCAGATAAGGCTGATACCATGACTGCTGTAAATACTGGCTCTGTTTTCTTTGTTATGCCAGCCTATTTTCAGAAAGCTCCATTTTATCATTAGTCACCAGTTCAGTCAGCCAGCAACTATACATTTTAATGCTCTGGGGCATGGCCGTTATTACACAGATTAAGCACTCTTGGACAATATTTTCCACCAACTAGCTCATGACAGATTTGTTGCTTTGGTGTATACTTCCCATCTATTCACAGAATAGAATTACTTCATCAAAGATGCATTTCAGCAGCTTTCCTGCATTCGAGTGAGACTAGCTCACTCCAGAATAGTGTTGGTTATTTTATCTTCCCATTTTACAACTGAGAGTGACCACAAAGATCTTATATGGGAGTTCGCACATTATACTAGTAGCAAACCCATGGCTTTTCAACATATAATTGGGTGGAAAGCATGCACCGTACAGTTTGATCTTATGTTGTTTCCATATGACAGCCAAATACACAGCTAGCTTTTTGGATAGAGAATCATAAGTGTAGGACTGGAAGGGACTTCAAAAAGTCATCTAGTCCAGTCCCCTGCAGGCAGGGCTACTTAATAACTAGACCAATCTTGATAGGCCTTTGTCTAACTTGTTCTTAAAAACCTCCAATAACAGAGATTCAACAACTTCCCTAGGCAATTTGTTCCAGTGCTCAACTACCCTGACAATAGGAAGTTTTTCCTAATGTCCAACCTAAACCTCCCTTTTAAGCCTGTAATTTAAGCCCATTGCTTCTTGTCCTATCCTCAGAGGTTAAGGAGAACAATTTTTCACCCTCCTCCTTATAATAACCTTTTATATATTTGAAAGCTGTTATGTCCCTCCTCACTCTTCTCTTCTTCAGACTAAACAAACCCAATTTTTACATCTTTATTTATAAGTCAAGTTTTCTAAACCTTTCATCGTTTTTTGTTGCTCTCCTCTGGACTTACTCCAATCTGTTCACATCTTTCCTGAAATGTGGCGCCCAGAACTGGACACAATACTCCAGCTGAGGCCTTATCAGCATGGAGAAGAACAGAAAAATGGTTTGTGTCCTGTTTATAACACACCTGTTAATACATCCCAGAATTATTTTCTCTCTCTCTCTTCCCCCCCCCCCAACAGTGTTACGCTGTTGACTTATATTTAGCCTGTGATCCACTATGACCCCCCCCCCCAATCCCTTTTGTAAGTACTCCTTCCTAGGCAGTCATTTCCCATTTTGTATGGTGCAACCGATTCTTCTTTGCTAAATGGAGTACTTTGTATTTGTTTTTATAGAATGTCATCTTATTTACTTCAGACCATTTCTCCATTTTGTCCATATCATTTTGAATTTTTAGCCTATCCCCCAAAGCACTTGCAACCCCTCCCTGCTTGATATCATCCACAAACTTTAGAAATGTACTCTCTATGCCATTATCTAAAATCATTGATGAAGATATTGAACAGAATCAGACCCAGAACTGATCCCTGTGGGACCCCACTTGATATGCCCTTCCAGGTTGACTGAACCACTGAATTACTCTCTGGGAATGGTCTCCCAACCACTTATGCACCCACCTTATGTAGCTCCAGCTAGGTTGTATTTCCCTGTTTATCAGAAGGTCATGCAGTATCAAAAACCTTACTAAAGTCAAGATATATCACATCTACTGCTTCCCCCGCATCCACAAGGCTTGTTACACTGCCAAAGAAAGCTATCAGATTCCCACCACCTTCATAACATATGCAGTTCCTGTAACAAGCAAGGGAGAGCAATCTTTCTCTCCCCTTACTGCCTGCTTCCCCCTTTCCACTTCCTTCCTGTGCCTATTTGTGGGCTCTGGCTAATGGCTTAATTAGCCTTTCTGCCCTGCCCCACCCACAAATTAGGCACAGCTCTGCTTAGTCAGCTCCATGTGCCTTGTTTGATTAGCACTCTGTTCACAGCAGCTCTACTCAGCCTTTCTTTCTTAGCACTCTGTCTTAGCCTACCCTATCCTTGGTCATTCTCTTTCTTCCACTAGATTTGTGGAACATCTTCTTGTTATCTTTTATGTCTCTAGCTAGTTTAATCTCGTTTTGTGTATTGGCCTTTCTAATTTTGTCCCTACATGTTTGTGGTGTTTGTTTATATTCATCCTTTGTAATTTGACAGAATTTCCACTTTTTGTAAGGCTCTTTTTTGAGTTTCAGATCACTGAACATCTCCTGGTTAAGCCAGGATGGTCTCTTGCCATATTTCCTATTTTCCTACAGAGAGGAATAGTTTGCTGTTGTGCCCTTAATGATGTCTCTTTGAAAAATTGCCAACTCTCTCAAACTGTTTTTCCCCTTAGATATTACCTACCAACTCCGAAGTTTGCTAACATCTTCCTTCTTGAAATCTTTACTGGGCTCTTTTCCCTCCTACCATTCCTTAGAATCATAAACTATATCATTTCATGATCTTTCACCCAAGCTGCCTTTCACTTTCAAATTCTCAACCAATTCTTCCCTATTTGTCAAAATCAAATATACAACAGCCTCTCTCTCCTATAGTTGCTTTCATCACCATCTGAAATAAAAAAAATGGTCTCCAATGCATTCCAAGAACTTGTTGGATAATCTGTGCCCTGCTGTGTTATTTTCCCAACAGATGTCTGGGTACTTGAAGTTCCCCATCACCACAAGTTCTGTGCTTTGGATTATTTTGTTCATTGTTTGTTGTCTGCTTTCATGCTTTTCCATCTCAGCAGCCCAGCTACACTCCAGCTGGAGCCTGGGATTTTGAACTGTCAAGGACCAGTCAAAGAGGAAGTGTTTCCCTGATGAATTTGTGGTGGACATCCCAGACATGCCCAACAAACAGGTAGAATACCAAAGGGAAAAGGATTGACAGCAAGTGGAAAGGCACAGTCAGGCAGCAGAGAGTGAGGAGAGAATTACTGACCATGAGGACAGACTTGCCACACTGATTCTGGAACATTGCTCAAGGGACAAAGATAGAGGGCAGCAGAAAGACCTGTTTGAGAGGCTATTTGCACGAATGGCCCAAGACTTTAGGCTCCTGCTCCACCTGCACCATGTCCTGCATCCCCTCCACAGTACCATGTCCTGCAGACCAGGAGTGCATTGGACAATACCAGGTTGGGTGGCCCATGCAACCGGAACTGAACACCAGTTGGAGGGGGCAAATTTACCATCAGCCATCCTCCATTCCCCTCTGCAGTGGTGCCAAGTGCATGCTAAATGTGCTAGAAAGGGAAAGGAGAATGGGGTTCTAGGGGACATGTAAAAGTGTAGAATTTATTTTTGTTTGCACTGGTTTCACTGTTTTGCACTGTTCAGTGTTTCTGTTATGCACTCTGTTTTATTAATGGTTTTGATATTGGTTTATTACTGGTGTTTTGGTGTTGTAATGGCAGCTGGCCTGCCTGTCAAGGCTTTAATTTATTTATTTATTTAGTTTTTGTGGGGAGGGATTTAAATACAATCAGGCTCACAGATAAAGGCTTTTAACTTATTAAAAAGTTGATTACCATCCTGTATAACATAATATAATGTGTATTTTGAAGAATAAAGATAGAGGCAGAACTGGGAAGTTATATCCAAACACAATTTCTCAATACATCTATTTAGATCAATCCATAATGAAAGTCCACAATTCAGGTCACACAAACTACTGTCCTCTCCCTTGTATAAGTAGTCATCTCATCCACAATTAACAATTCATGACAATTATGCACACACCCCATTCATAGCATATAGCAAGAGTACTTTGTTTACTGTAAAAAGTGCTGTACAAATACAGTAGAACCTCAGAGTTAGGAACACTTTGGAAATGAAAGTTGTTCGTAACCCTGAAATGTTCATAACTCTGAACAAAACATTATGGTTGTTCTTTCAAAAGTTTCCAACTGAACATTGACTTAATACAGCCTTGAAACTTTACTATACAGAAGAAAAATGCTGCTTTCCCTTTTTTTGTTTTGTTGTTGTTGGTAGTAGTTTAAACTTAAAGCAAACACAGTACAGCACTACGTTTTTTTGGTCTCTGCTGCTGCCTGATTGTGTAATCCCGGTTCCAAATTAGGTGTGTTGTTGACTGGTTAGTTCATAACTCTGGTGTTCATAATGCTGAGGTTCTACTGTACATCCATAAATATACTGTTCTCCCTCTTCCATTGGTCCATGCAATTCCATAATGTGGGTGCACAAAGCATGATTTCTGTTGCCCTTGTGCATCTTGCTCCAGTTATGAGTGGGACACTTTCTGGCTGAGTGTTCAGCGATCTATTACTGTTTTAGGTCTATTCATGGGTAAATGGATCACCTTTGAATTCATGAAGATTGTGAGAGCCCAGCAAGCTATAACAACATGGACAGCACTGATGACACTGGAATCCAGACAGTTTTGTGAACAGTGTCAGCAGGATTTCAATCTGCCAAACACACATTCAACGACCATTCTACAACTCCTCAAAGGGTAATTAAACCTTTTTTTGCCAAGGCCTCTTAGATCAGGGTACGTTTTCATAAACCAAGGCAAAAGGGGATATGGGGTACCCCTAGAGTAACAGTGGGGATAGTTACTCCATTTATGGCAATGTCTTTTGGTGGGAATAGTGTCCCGGCCTGCCCATGAAGGTAGACTCTTGACCAGCAGAAAACCCTGGCATCATCAACTTTCCCATGTTGGCATCAGCCTTTGTGGTCCACAAGGGCCTGCATAACAATGGAGTAATACCCTTTGTGGTTTATGTACTCAAGTGATCCTTCAGGAGGCCAAATTATGGGAACAGGAGTCCCATAAATGGCTTTGCCACAGTTTGGAAACCCCATTCTCTCAAAACCAGCAATTACTCCTGGGATATTTTTTTATGCCCACCACCTTTGGGTACACCACACACCTGATTGCCTCAGAAACCTCTGCCACCACTTATGGTGACTTTCCAACACCAAACTAGTTATCAATGGACCTGTAGCAGTCTGAGGTAGCCAGCTTCCAGATGGTTAAAGCAACCCACTTCTGGACCAGTATGGCCACCCTCATGTACATGTCGTGACACTAGAGGGTCATGGAACCTGCTCACAAAGCTCCAAAAATGTAGCTTTCTTCATGTGCAAGTTCTTGAAGCACCGCTGAGTATCCCAGGTCTGTATGACAATGTGATCCCACCAGTCTGTGCTCGTGGCCCTACTCCTGAAACACCTGTCAATGTAGGGGGCATCAGTGACTATACTGAGAGTCATGAACAGCATCAGCCAATTTGTGTCTGCCATGTCTGTATCGTCCTCTGACAGGTAGCCTTCAGTAGCTCAAAAATGCCACCAAAAGGTCCACCAGCATCTCATGGATGCTCTGCTCATTTCCTGAAACAGGAGTCAAAGCCCAAGCAGGACAAGTTCCTGAAATAATGCCTCCTCCTCCTTGCCAGAAGCATGCAAAAGATGGCTTGGCAGGATGTCATGGTGGGCAACAACAACTTCCTGTAAAGTGCTGTGTGATGGATAGTCAAGGTTTCCCACAGTGCACCATGAATAAATGGCTACAGCGGCTACTCCTGAAGAGGGTGCTAGGAAGCCTGGGATAGACCAGTTTGATTCAGGTCTACATTATATAATATAGACACCTGAGGGCAGGTGTGAGACCCAGGTCCAGAAATCCTAAACCTAGGGTCAGTATTCAGCGTGGACCCTCAAACCCAGGCTTACGAACATCAAACCTGTGAGCTCAAGTCCCACAGACCCTGGGCTTACATTGCAATGTAGACATATCTTTAAAGTAGGACAAGAAATAATAGTCTTAATCTGCAGCAAGGGAGATTTAGGTTCAATATGAGGAAAAACTTTCTAACTATAAGGGTAGTTAAGCTCTGGAATAGACTTCCAAGAGAGGTTATGGAATCCCCGTCACTGGAGGTTTTCAAGAACAGGTTGGACAAACACCTTTCAGGGATGGTCTAGGTTTACTTGGTCCTGCTGCATCCAGGGGGCTGGACTTGACTTCTGAAGGTCCCTTCTAGCCCGACTTTTCTGATTCAGTAATGAAGTACAGTTGTATAGCAAGATGTGAATTCTATAAAGCCTTGGTTACATATGATGAAAGAAGGATATGATGTACTTTAGTGAGGGTGTCAATAAGCATGTTGTCGAGGGTGATCCAGTTAATATAGTGTACTTAGATTTTCAGAAAGCCTTTGACAAGGTCCCTCACCAAAGGCTCTTAAGTAAAGTAAGTACTCGTGGGATAAGAGGGAAGGTCCTCTCATGGATAAGTAGCTAGTTAAAAGATAGGAAACAAATGATAGGAATAAATTATCAGTTTTCACAATGAAAAGAAGTAAGTAACGAGGTCCCCCAAGGATCTGTATTCGGACCAGTAGTGTTCAACTTATTCATTAATGATCTGGAAGAGGGGTGAAACAGTGAGGTGGCAAAGTTTGCAGAGAATACTAAATTACTCACAATAGTTAAGTCCAAAACTGACTGCTAAGAGTTGCAAAGGGATCTCACAAAACTAGGTGACTGGGCAACAAAACAGCAGATGAAATTCAATGTTGATAAATGCAAACTAATGCACATTGGATAACATCATCCCACCTATACATACAAAATGATGGGGTCTAAATTAGCCATTACCACTCAAGAAAGATCTTTAAGTCATCGTGCATAGTTCTCTAAAAACATCTGCTCAATGTGCAGGGGCAGTCAAAAAAGCTAACAATGTTAGGAACCATTAGGGCAGGGATAGATAATAAAACAGAAAATATCATAATGCCACTATATAAATCCATGATAGGCCCTCACCTTGAATACTGAGTGCACTTCTAGTAGCCTCATTTCAAAAAAGATTTACCAGAATTGGAAAAATGACAGAAAAGGGCAACCAAACTGATTAGGGGTATGGAACAACTTCCATAGGAGGAGAAATTTGAAAAACTGGAACTGTTCAGCTTAGAAAAGATGCAACTAAGGGGGGATATGATAGAGATCTATACAATCATGGATGGTGTGGAGAAAGTGAATAAGGTAGTGTTATTTATCCCTTCAGATAAACACAAGAACCAGGGGTCACCTGACAAAATTTATAATAGGCAGCAGATTTAAAACAAACAAAAGAAAGTATTTCCTCACACAAGAGTCAACTATGGAACTTGTTGACAGGGGATGTTGTGAAGGCCACAAGTATAACTGGGTTCAAAAAAGAATTAGATAAGTTAATGGAGGATTGGCGCACCAATGGCTATTAGTATGCTCCAGTATGCTCTTATGTTCTGTTCTTAATTGAGAAAAGTTAGCAGGCAAACAGTTGTATTAATAAAATGTCTGCAGACTAGCAATATAGTAGACATATTTTCTTCTAATTTAAAAAGGTTCTCCAGTACCACTAGAGACAGTATTAATTATTAGGGCTGTCAATCAATTAACAAAAATTAATCACGCAATTAATCGCTCTGTTAAACAAAATACCCTTTATTTTAAATATTTTTGGATGTTTACTACATTTTCAAGTATATTAATTTCAATTACAACAGAATATAAAGTGTACAGTGCTTACTATTTTTATTACAAATATTTGCACTGTAAAAAACAAAAAAATTGTATTTTTCAATTCATCTCATACAAGTACTGTAGTGCAAGCTCTTTATCATGAAAGTTGAACTTACAAATGTAGAATTCTGTAAAAAAAAAACTGCATTCAAAAATAAAACAATGTAAAATTTTAGCGCCTGCAAGTCCACTCGGTCCTACTTCTTGGTCAGCCAATCACTCAGACAAACAAGGTTGGTTACAATTTACAGGAGATAATTCTGCCTGCTTCTTGTTTACAACGTCACTTGAAAGCGAGAACAGGCGTTCTCATGGCACTGTTGTAGCTGGAGTTGTAAGATATTTACGTACCAGATGCGCTAAAGATTCATATGTCCCTTCATGCTTCAACCACAATTCCAGAGGACATGTTTCCATACGGATGATGGGTTCTGCTTAACAACAATCCAAAGCAGTGCAGACCAATGCATGTTCATTTTCATCATCTGAGTCAGATGCCACCAGCAGAAGGTTGATTTTCTTTTTTGGTGGTTTGGGTTCTGTAGTTTCCGCATCAGAGTGTTGCTCTTTTAAGATTTCTAAAAGCATGCTCCACACCTTGTCCCTCTCAGATTGTGGATGGTACTTCAGATTATTAAACCTTGGGTCGAGTGCTGTAGCTAATTTTAGAAATTTCACATTGGTACCTTCTTTGCATTTTGTCAAATCTGCTGTGAATGTGTTCTTGAAATGAACATGTGCTGGGTCATCATCTGAGACTGCTATAACATGAAATATACGCAGAATGCAGGTAAAACAGAGCAGGAGACATACAATTCTTCCCCTTAAGGATTACAGCCACAAATTTAATTGACGCATTATTTTTTTAACAAGCATCATCAGCATGGAAGCATGCCCTCTGGAATGGTGGCCGCAGCATGGAAGGGGCATATGAATGTTTAGCATATCTGGCATGTGAATACTTTGCAATGCCAGCTACAAAAGTCCCATGTGAATGCCTGTTCTCACTTTCAGGTGACATTGTAAATAAGAAGCAGGCAGCAGTATCTCCTGTCAATGTAAAAAACTTGTTTGTCTTAGCGATTGGCAGAATAAGTAGGACTGAGTGGACTTGTAGGCGCTAAAGTTTTACAGTGTTTTGGTTTTGAGTGCACTTATGTAACCAAAAAAAAAAAAATCTGAATTTGCAAGTTACACTTTCATGATAAAGAGAATGCACTTCAGTACCTGTATGAGGTGAATTGAAAAATACTATTTTTTATTTATCATTTTTGCAGTGCAGATATTTGTAATAAAAAATAATAGAAAGTGAGCACTGTGCACTTTGTATTCTGTGTTATTGATTTCAATTATATTGAAAATGTAGAAAAACAGCCACAAATATTTAATAAATTTCAATTGGTATTCTATTGTTATAAGTGCGATTAATCATGATTAATTTTTTTAACAGTGATTAATTTTGAGTTAATCGCATGAGTTAACTGCAATTGACAGCCCTATTAATTAATGTACTTAAATTCCTGTGAAAAAAAGTTTCTTGTGAAATAACTTTTTTTCTAAAAATTATTAAAAAATCGTTTCATTCAAACAAAGTTTAAAGCCCTCTCTCGCAGCCATTGCACTATAGTGGTTCACAGCACTTATAGTCTCTGAAGGGCTTCAGGTTGACATAGATTGTGAAGGTATGACAAAGTTTAATCATTTCAGGCAAGTTGAAAAGCTACTCAATTCTTACAGTAGAAGAATTAATGCTGTCTATAGCGCACACACAAAGACAACAGCATTACCCACAAAATTAGGACAATCATTAATATAACTGAAATAATTAAGCAATAAGAGAAGAAGAGGTGTGTTACTGGATTTTACTGCCACTTTTATGGCTGCGATACATTGTTAGACATGAGGCTGAAGGTCGAGTGCAATAAACATATCAGATAATGCATTATTACCCAATAATGCACACCCTGAAGTGACACATTGGCATTATAAAATGGGTATTTTTTTGTTGTAAGCAAGTTTTAAAAGGTTTTTGTTTTTCATTTTATTGAACTTCTGATATGAGAAGCAGGTCACTATAGGATAAGAGATGAGGGAGAAGAGATTTAAAAAAAAATAAAAATAAATACTTGATTTAACATCTGTCCCCTCCACTGTCACCCTAATACCGCAGGCTTTAAACTAAACTGTGGAGAGTTCTAAATACTTGCAGGGCCCTCTGCGTTTCTGTCACTCCTCATCCTCCTCAATCCAATGTACACGGTCCCAGATTTATTTTATGTTTAAAATAAAATGTAGGATCACATTGATTCAGTGATGTAGTTTATTAGTTGATGTATTAAGGTTTCATTCTTAAAAGGGAACAAAAATAAAAAACCGTCTTGATTAGCCTCATTGATTATGAAACAGTAAAAGCCATGGCAGAAAAATGACTTGAGATTCAGGGAAACAGAGGGAGAAGGTCTCTATTGCTCTAGCAAACAATTTTAATCCATTAACTGAGTTACTTGCCCAATAGTAACCAGCTATATGACTAACCCCTAGAGCAACCATTGTCTGCCATGTCTACCCCCCCGCCCCTTTTTATCAAGCATACAGAGCCACAGGATACTAAATAATGTAGTAAGGAACTTAAATCCCTTAACCTAATAACTATGTATGCTTCATCTCACTTTTCAACATGCACACTCCCTTTATTTCACTTACTCTCCATGCTACCCCGTGCTATTTCAATGGTTTTTTTCTTCCACTTATTATTTCTCCAAAGGAATAAATATTCTTCTGATTTCCCAGTTACAAACACAAACACACCCTTCTTTCACTGCTTAATTCTTCTTTCCCCTCAACTCAGTATTTTGTGATAGTACTGATTTAACATTTGTCAGAATCAAGGAGGAACAATACATTCCTGTGAACCACAACCTTGCGACTGTTATTCATTTTTCCTGGAACACAGGAGGACATCACAGTTTACACTGCAATGAGGTATAGTTCAGAACAAATAAAATACAAGGAAATGTATTTTAAAAGACTTGTTCAAGTAAATGCATTACAGCTATAGAAGAGATGTCTGCACCCTTAAAAATTGCTGTATTTCAGTTAGAATTACCTCTATTCAACATGATTGTTCTTAACTGTTCTCACTTATGCTCTGTTGCCCAATGCACCCCAGCTGTGAACTCAGATTCTACAGCAGACCACTTGAATTTCTGCAGATTTCATTTCTAAATACTACTTTGGGGCTTTTAACACTTTACTTTATACACTCTCTCCCCATTCTTTTTAATATACAGGTTACAGACTGATGCTCCTAAAAGACAGCTGTGTTTGCAGGAAGAGTTAAAATAGTGTATAATTCCACTACTCATTTTGTTCATTTCAAATTTCAGCATTCCTGGAAGTGGTGAAACTAATGCTACAGAGTTTGTAATTTAGAAGCTTTTGAGGTGTTTTCCACAGAGGCAGTGTTAATTTTTCCTCTATATTTACTACTAAGGTAAGTATAAATTGATCTTGAAATGCTGCTCTTCTAGACTTTGTTATACACTATTTGTAACTATTACAGAAAATAATGTTAATCATTGTCAGTGTAGTGTCTTGTCTTTATTTTGCTGCACTGACTTGTGTTTGATAAAAATATAATTTTTTGTTATTTAAAAATAAATAAATAAATATCTGAGTTTGAAATATATATAGTTAGCTTGGGTTTTTTAAAATAAATCCTTTTTTTATGTCCGTCTTTCCTAACAGGCTATATTTTTAATCATCACCTTAATGTTTGGCCAGTGCAGAATATTAAGAAGCAAACATGCACAAACACTCACACATACACGTATACCCCCTACTGTATACGCAGCTACACTTTTTCGTTCTTAAAGATGCATCTTTTAAATCCTATTATGTAAAGTAGGAAGTTTCAAAAAGTTTTTAGCTAACACCATATGCTGTATAATTCTTTTCCCATTTTCACTGACCCAGGACAACAAAGGAAAGAAAATGTTAGGTCAAAAACTGTCCAAGTAGGAAATAAATCATAATCCTGTAAAGTTTACAGCAAGGCTGAAGCATACATATTTTCTACAGATATTTTATTCTAAACTTTAGCTTACTGGAACAGATTTTAGTAATTAAACAATTTCAACATACACCAAAATCAGTGTTTAACAAAGAAATTTATTTATCCAAGTACTTTTAAAATTAGCAAAGTGGTATATAGCTTTGATATGGGTGTGACAAAATAGAGACATTACTAATGTAAATGAAGAATCAAAGAGGAATCTGCAACTCAGCTTTCTTCCCATTTCCCCACAAATCAGTGCCTAACTTTTTAGGCTGGTAACAATTATTCCATTTTTTTCCTTTCATTCATTCCTTCTTGTTTTTCACCCCTATACAAGGTTCCCACAGCTAATTCCACTTGTACTGGTGCCATTCCTAGTTGAAATCAGTAGAGCCAGAATCAAAACTGTGATATGATAAAATTGTTCTATAAGTGAACAGTTTAACGTGTAGAGATTTCTCCCTCCCTCCCCCGGCCCCAGCAACCATTATTTTTAATGAGGCTAGTTTACTTTTGGAATCTTGGCAACAAACAGTCATTTACTCCAGTCCTAGAGCAATGATTGCAAAATGAGCAAATATAAAGATTACATGCAATGTAAAATCTGCATGTGCATATCATTATGTCACAAAATCACGATGTGCTAGAAGAGAGGCCCATCAAACTACTGCATTTGTTAATGAAAAGAACAGTTATTCTAAACCAGTCTACTGTATCAGATTTGATAAAACAAGTGTTAAATAAATGCCTTGCTTAAAAGCTTTGATGAGAAAATCTAACACGTTAAACCAAGAAACAGTTCAAGGACAGCAGGAGGCAATTCCAGAACACAGGCGCAATCTATAAAGGCAAACTACCACAGCTTTTTGATGTTAAGTAGCAATATCAGCATACAACAAAGCTTAGAGGCAGACTGTTGTATCAAGTTTAAAAGTGTAATATCCAGGGTCAAAAGTCACAATTACCATATACTACCACTATTTTCAAGTGAAATCAAGGTCAGTTTTAAACAAATAGTAAAACACTATCTAAATTATAATATTTCCTCTTTATCCTCCTAACACTTGAGCTTTTAGATTTTTGGTTACGTTGTATTGCAGATACTCTATAAGACTAGGGCAACATACACACTTGGACTTGAACAAGGTGGGAGGTCACAGACACTTACTTTGAAAACATATAGATTTCTTAAAAGAGGTTACGCACATTAAATAGTCTAAGTAAGAGAAGAGGCAATGGTACAAAATGAGTGACACTTCATAAAATTGTAGATAAATTACCAGAGTAGTACATTAAAGTACTCCCTATATAGTAAAAGCATAAAAACAATGGGTAGACTCAAACAAACCTAAAGTACAGTATGAAAAAAATTGCCTTCTTTATTCTATGGTTTTCTGACTGTATTATATCAAATGAAATTAAACTGGTCAGACCAGATGACACATGTTATTAGCTATTTTATTTTGTTAAATGGTGAAAGTTTTACAGTCACACTTAACGGGCAGAAGCCTTCTTTGTCTAGTTGAGGGGGAAAAAAAAAACCCTAAAACTAATTAAGTTACAGAATAATTTCACGTGAATCATTAAGGTGTCACTAAAAAAAATTCTCCTTAAATAAAAAAGGGGAAAGAGATAAGTTTTCCAATGATCATTTTCTTGCAAATTTAGAGTTGAAGAGAATGTTGACGATTTGGACAGAATCCTTACACTTGGTAAAAGGAAAACGCATAATTCCCTTCCATACAACCACCCACCACCACCACCCTCCCCCATGTCTCCAGAATGAACACACACACACACACACTTACTTTAAGAAAATAATTACATGAATGAATGAATCCAAGTTGACTCATTAAGTTCAACTTGTACATTCAATCGTATTATCAGTGCATCACAGCAAATACCACACCACCTCACCAAAGCTTTGACGTGGCAATTTTAACATGGGTTTTATCTTGCCCTCCTAATAAAATCAAGTAAAATCCCTTACTGTTTCCTAGAGATGCTAAAAAGCCATCTGTTATCTTATTAGTTACCACTACCAGAAAGGTTTTTAAAACAGGATTTTAAAAGTTACAGAAAATAATAAAAAGAAAAACCACACTTCTGTCCATATTTCCAATTCCACTCATTGACTATTCTAAGCAAGTTTGGTTGCAATGCCACCTGGTGGCTTAGAAAACTAACAGATTCTATTTGAATAATGGTTTGGCAAATAAATGCAATATTCTATAAAATACTAAACCTTGCAAAAATTGTTTAAGTTAATCTTTTGCATTTATTAGTATACAATTTATTTCATATTGATTTGTCAGTGTTCTGCATTCTAGAGTAATTTTTAAAATTCATACATACAGTACAAACTAAACTGGGATTTTGCAATTGTTTTGAGTCCTGTAAATTGAACTCCTGGATCAGAATGTACACACACTTCAGGCTTCTTAGAATTAGCCCCCAAAAAGTTGAATTTTTTTCCATCTGAGGAAAAATGAAATGCTGCAGAAGTCTTAAAGAAGGGTTACTGAACTGCTTTGTAAAATTACACTGTATAATTAATTCCATAGCAAGAACGTTTTTATGGTGTGTTTTGGTGACCTTTTATTACCATCAAGTTCACAATGCTGGTGGGCTGCCTTTTAATCCCTCCGCAGACAAAAGCCCTAAATAAACACAGATCCCTTCCTGGGAAAAAGTCCACTCTGGTTAAATGGTAAGGAAATGAGTAAATCATTAGTAATCTTTAAAGCCAAAGCTATAAACTCAAGTTACCTTAAGTTAAAATGAAAGTGTCCTGCAAAAGTTTCAAAGTTCTGTCACAGATAGAAATCTCCAGCTCTTGACTCCAGACTAGGCGCCAGCTGATAAACAAACAATTTAAGTCAAGAGCTGGAGAATTCCCAGCTTTTTCATTTAATGGCTTTGGCCAAGAGTATTTATTGCCTCCAGTTTTATTCTCACTTAGGTCTAAGAGGAAATTTAAACTCATCATTATCTGAAAGCCCCATATGGGCAACAGTCAGCTCACCTGATACAGCTCCTTTTACTCTGCATAAGTTTTAGTCTCCACTAGAAGTGATGTAATAGTGTAAACTAATTAACTGTAGTTTTAGGTTGACTTTTTAATAGGCTAAATAAATTTTGTTCAGTATGGTTTATATTCCCACTTGGAGCAGTAACAAGTCCAAAAAGTTTAACTTTACAGTTTCCAGTCCAAACTACAAGTAGCATGCATCCGTAAAGGACAACTGAAACAAAAAAACCTCTCTCTCTGCACAAGAACACCACAATGCTACATGCAACAACTCTGGGAATTCTTTGATATGGATGAGTTTTTCAATTTTGAAAACTCTGCAGAGCTGTGAAAGGTAAAATTTTAAACACAACTACTTCAGACACATTTCAGAAGTATAATCCCAATATTTACACAGATATACAAAAAATTAAAATTCTCAGTTCAGTACGAGTTGTAGCTTTTAAGCAAAGTAAAGCAAATTGTCAAATTTAAGTGTAAATATCAATTAAGCATTTTTGGTAAAAGCTCCGAGAGGCCTAAACTAGGGTGATGAATGCAGGAGACATTCCAAGATAAAATATTTTTATCATGGAGAAATCAGAAGAGGGAATCATTCTATGCCCTCATCTCCTGCACACTAAAAGAAATTTAAGTAGATGTATGCTTGTTCATCCAAATGCTTATTGTTTGGATGAAGTTATATAAACCATTATTGTGATTCAGCAATGGTCATTTTGGTCCCCTCCTCCTAACAAGACCTATTAGTTTTATCTTGCATAATTTGATTTAATGCCTTGCTACTAGAAATTTTACAAGTACTACAGATCAATACAGTTATGCTTAGCAAAGGGAACACACTGACTTTCATCCCTTAAGACTTAATATAGCTCACACTTTAAACCAGGAGGTTCGGTTTCCCCATCACCTCACCCCCCAAAAAATTCTTTCCTAACCTGACTTGGCTGAAAAAGGCAATTAATTGCTCCAGTTTCTGCCAAGACTCTCTTATTCCTTTAAAATGAGGACAGCGTTTCTAAAAACAGGTAACGCCCTAAATATGGAAAGAATGAGAGGAAAATGAACTATGATCAACATTTAAAAAAGGATTTTCATTATGTGGACAGGTGTCTTAAAACTATTATACTTCCAGTATGTGCTAAAAATAATTGGCCTCCTATATTTGAAATTATATACTTTAAAGAGATATAGGAAACAATTATTAGTGTTGCTGTATACATTTGTGAAAATAATTTAAAACAAACTGATTTTAAGAGTTTTTTCCATCTCTGTTCTTACCAAACAGGACAATAATCCAGATAATTAAAGAAATAACACATAGTTCAAGCAGTTACCGATCTAAGACCATCAGCAGAAAGCCTGAGAAAATGCAACCCTTACAGAAGTGAGTCATTTCAGGTCAGGTTAAGGTCATTGCAAGGCAGAAAAAGAAGCCCATACTGCATTTGTCTGCCAAGTATCTGGTTTAGCAATGAATGGACTGCAATTAAATTCTCATTTACATTTCCAAAAGAAAAGGGAAGTCCAAAATAAATTAGACTTCTGTTGTTTTCCATAGAAGTCACGTAAAGCTTCACATACATTCTCATTTTGCAATATGTCAATTTATTAAAATAATTTGTTTACTTTGTCAAAAGCATTCAGAAAGGTGGTGGTAAGCAATCATTGGATGGCACAGCACTGATCACAAAGCATATTACCAGTAAGTCATATGTTGAAAGTGATATGACTACTGCTAACAGATGACATAGTATTAATTAGATATAAGATAAATACTTTAAAGGTGACATTCAGCTACCTCTATACGTGGAACAAAATGTCACTGTTTTTAGAAATGAACTTACATCAATTAAATAAATTATTTTTATTTTAAATGTCACTCCTGTCTTTTCCACTTTCGTCTTACAGATCAAGCATTCAAAATGATGCCTCTGGTTGTGCACACAAAATTTCTAGTAGAGAATATGTTTTGTGCACTATTGTGTGTGCATAGACAGGATGTACATCCACTTAGACCCAGACACTGCACTCAAATGTGTGTGAACAAAGCCCCAAATTGGGGGAGAGGGGGATTTGTTTTCTAGTTTTTGAGTCTCTAAGATACATCCCTCTCATGTTTTCAGTCTTTTCTCCAACCACGAAGGGTAGGAGAATTTTAACAGATGCTGGTATTTTCATGGTCTCTCTTGATTCCAGCAGCAGATGCTTCAAACAAACAAATATCCCACCTACTATCACAAGACTTGCAATACCAAGATCATTACATCTGTATAGAGTCCCACTGTTATCAACCAAATTCTGTATAGGCTCAGGGGTTCCCCCCCCACACACACCTCCAAGTGGATCCAAATGCAAGATTAGAACCTAAAAATCTAATGATTAAAATGCTTTGTCCAGACTATTTCATCCTAATTTAGCATTTTATCTTTGCCTACAAAATGTATATACGGACACCAGTGAGTTATTTATGACCAAACACCAGCAGCACTGCTAAATGAACTTAATTCCTTAGTTCAATTTCCCACTCCCAGGGTAGTTTTCCTTTCTCCTGCAAAGTGTCCAGGTGGCTTGGCAGTCCCAAAAAGACTTAAAAAGGAAGACAATTATAATGGGAGAGATTATGGAGCCTTACCCACTCTGGTGGGCACTTATTCACGTGGTTAGCTCCATTGGCTTCAATGGGAATTGCTAAGCGTACATCCACGTGAGTAAGCGTTGCATAATCTCACTCCAAAACTGCGAAGTGACTGAATTACATTAAACTTCACTTCCAGCATTTCAGGGAAATGTGTCATGCAGAGGAATGCATATGTTGGAAAGGAAGGTGGAGAAACATCAGGTGGATACACAAATGCAAGAATAGCCACATAACTGTTTTACCAAATGGTATTAAAGACAAACCCCCTTTACTGGTAATGTACCTAAGCATTTGGAAGTTAGAATTTTAGACTAAAAACATATGGCTATAAAAACACTTGGTAGTTTCTCTTGCTATTGAAGTCTAAGTCAAGTACTTACAGACAACTGTACAGCAGCTAATAAACCAATTTTCTCCCCCCCATCCCCATCCCCCAAAGAATCCTATACTTTTTGATTTGTCACGAGACATCCAGACGATAATGGGGATTTAGGTCACATTAACTTTTATCCCATTAACTTGTGTGGAAGACATTCAAGTTGTTAAAGAATCAACTGATAAGGATTCAAGAATGCAGTTCTTTCCCAGCTGAGATTTCACTGGAAACAGTAGACTGAGCTCTAGCTTGAATGAGGAAAAAACTGGACAGTATTTCTGCTTCAGTCAGTGAAATGAAAAGTAAGGGGCAGTATTTAAAGGAGTCAGTCAAAGTTATACTGGAAAAATCATCAATACGAATGATAATAAGGACTACAGTTCATGAAGTCTAAATACATACATGGGTTCACGATCATATTTGCAGAAGTCAGTTACATAAGTAAGTGAAATCTATTACTACCTTTCCAAGAATGGCAAACAAGCAGTCTGAATTTGTGTGTCCAAGTTATATTTCAATGAGGTTTTTGATATTAAATTGAAAGTAACACCTCACTTCGCTGCTAAGATTTAATTGATGCCAACACCAATTCCTTTAGGCTTAACTCAAACTTCAAACACAATTTCATCTAAAAATAAAAAGGATGAGATTTTTCAAAGCAATGCAAGAGATTCAGCTAAACATCTTCCATTAACACCTGCACGGCTTTGAAATACCCAATGAGGCTGGTCCTGTGAGATATTCTGTGAGGCAAGATGAAGGCCTTAGTGTTTAACACAACACTATAGCTAAATAACCAAGCACCTGAGCACCCATTCTGCAAACTGTTCAGTGTAAGTGGACCCCTAGGCCCTCATGGAGCATCACTCTTCTTGAATTGTTTGTTAGTGTGAATAAATTGGAGAGGGTTCAGAGAAGAGCCATGAGAATAATCGGGCCTTTTAGTGAAAAGCGTAAGGAGCTCAATCTATTTAGTTTAACAAAGAAAAAGTTTAGGGTGACTTGATTAAATACTTACGTGAGGAATAAATATTGGATAATGGCTCTTCAATCTGTCAGACAAAGGTACAACAAGATGTTGAAGATAGACAAATACAGTCTCAAAATACAACTAGGGTTCCCAACTTTCCAATCACACAAAACCAAACACCCTTGCCCTGCCCCTGCCCTTTCTCCAAGGCCCTGCCCCTCTTCCGAGGCCCTGCTCCCCTCACTCCATCCCCCCTCCCTTTGTCGCTTACTCTCGTTTATTTTCACCGGGCTGGGGGAAAGGGTTGGGGTGCAGGAGACAGTGAGGGCTCCAGCTGTGGGTGCGGGCTCTAGGGTGGGGCCAGAAATGAGGGGTTCAGGGTGCAGGAGGGGGCTCCAGGCTGGGGAAAAGGGTTGGAGTGCAGGCTCTGGGGTGGGGTCAGGGATGAGGGGTTTGGGCTGCAGGAGGGGGCTACGGGCTGGGACCAAGGGGTTCGGAGGGCAGGGGATTGGGGTGCAGGCTCCAGGAGAGAGTTTTGGTGTGGGAGGGGACTCAGGGCTGGGGCACAGGAGTGGTTGGGGAATGCAGCTTTACCCAGCACAAGGGTTGTGATCAATCAATAACTCTGACAGATCTCCTAGCCCCATCTCCTTCCTGGGGAGCTCCACCCATTTTGTGGACTGCAATGACCAGCTTCAGGCCTCCAAGTGGAGCTTGGCAATTTATGCCTCCAGACGGACTTTTACTACTGGGGTCCAGTCTGGTTCTTCTGCTAGTTAAAGCAAACTGTGCCTTTTGGTAGGGGCAGAAGAGAAAGTGTTAGGAGCAACTTTAAAAAGTAGTTTTAGGTAATTTGATGTAACCAAGGAAGGGTTAAATGACTACAAAATAAAAACACCATTTTTCTTTCACTATGTAGGTTGACCAAAAAGCTTCTGAAACCAAAATTAAACCCTGTATTCCCTTCCACTCCAAATACTCACACTCCCTCTCCCTTTCTCTAATAAACAGTGGCCAAACTGATTTAAATGAAATCTGTAAAAGAATTTGTGCTTGGAAAGAAACGGCATGTTTGAGCCCAAAGCAAACTAACACCACCAAGTTATAAACCTCTCAAAGAGAAGGTTTATAATGGAAATGCCAACAGACCTTTAACTATAGTGGTGCTGTTAGGTGCCAACATATAAATAATTTTAGTTTTTGTGGTCACCTCACCATAAATTAGATACAGTGCTTGTAGAAACAGTAGGGTTCTGATTCAGTAAACAGTAAAGACCAAGAGTGCATGTTTGTATTTTAAGACAAGCATAGCATAGATTTGACATTGGCTCTGAAATGAAGTCTATAAGGGGCTGCTGGATTAAAAAAAAATATTAGTAAGCAAGCCATGTTCTGAATTCTTGAGAGCCTGTAAAGTAACAGCTCCTTAACAAGCTCTGCTGCCTACTGTTTCAATCTTCTAGGAATCCTTTAAGCAAGTTACCAAAAAATGTTCCATTCAACCTTTTTATAATTGTCTCTTTAGAAAATTTAGTATGTGCACGCACAGTATAAAGCACAATTACTCATACTGGACACAAGCAATGGCTGAATACAATACCTAAGTGACCACATTCTGCAAAAAAGGAGCATGTGATGGCTACACAATGCCACATTAGAGTCACTTGCTTCATTACTAGGTATCTCAGTTTACACTGGTGCTTGTTACATTGTTAAAAAATGGGTTGGTATATCCTAGTTTGTCTCAATGGAAGAGTGATGCACTTAGAGGACCAGATATACTCATACTGGCAGGGGAAGTAGGGGTCTGGAACACATGAGTTATGAGGAGAGGCTGAGGGAGCTGGGATTGTTTAGCCTGCAGAAGAGAAGAATGAGGGGGGATTTGATAGCTGTTTTCAACTACCTGAAAGGGGGTTCCAAAGAGGATGGCTCTAGACTGTTCTCAATGGTATCAGATGACAGAACGAGGAGTAATGGTCTCAAGCTGCAGTGGGGGAGGTTTAGATTGGATATTAGGAAAAACTTTTTCACTATGAGGGTGGTGAAACACTGGAATGCGTTACCTAGGGAGGTGGTAGAATCTCCTTCCTTAGAGGTTTTTAAGGTCAGGCTTGACAAAGCCCTGGCTGGGATGATTTAACTGGGAATTGGTCCTGCTTTGAGCAGGGGGTTGGACTAGATGACCTTCTGGGGTCCCTTCCAACCCTTATATTCTATGATTCTATGATTCTAAGTAAGAATTCTCTCTAAGGTAGCCTGGTTTCCCATGCCCTTGCCAAGATGGGTGGGAGAGGCAACCAGTGGTACCACCAGTACACCCCATTTAAGTTTCCACCTGGGAGTGAGTAGGAGCTCTAAGCTACATCCGGGATTCAAGCTGAGGCTACCCAAGAGGATGCCCTGATTCACTGAATGTTAGTTGGCCCATGGTTACAGCAGATTTACTCTGCCACCAGATCACCCTCAGAACCCTCTGCTGAGGTGTATCCTGGGCTGAACGTATCCCAAAGAAAATCAGATATATGCACTATTAACCAGAGCCTTACTAACTCATTATTCCACCAAGCTGGTAATATTCACACACTCTCTCAGCAGACCCTTAAGAGTGCTATAGTGAGTGCAACAGTTTTACAAAATATACTAAGATCTACTACTCTACCCAAAAGAGTTACAAAATAAACACTGAATTACATTTAAACTAAGGACAAGATTATGCCCCAGTACAATGCAGCTACACTGAATAAAACCCCTCCCACGCTGTCCACACAGAACTTACTCAAAGACACCACAGCTGGGGGCGTGCTGCCTGGCTTGGGTGAACAGACATGCACTAGCTCTGCTCTAGCTAACATGCTAAAGTCAGCAAAGTAACCAGAGTAGGAGGAGCAGAAGCTCAGGCTAGTTGCCTGAGTATAAACCCTCCCAGACCCCTGGGTGTGTACTGAAATGGCTACACCCAGCTATACTGCTATTTCTAGAGCACTCGCTCCAGCAGAGCTACCGCATGACTGTCTACTCAAGCTGTTCCTTGACTTTAGAAAAGCTTTTGACACGGTCTCCCACAGGATTCTTGCCAGCAAGTTAAAGAAGTACGGGCTGAATGAATGGACTAGAAGGTGGATAGAAAGCTGGCTAGATTGTCAGACTCAACGGGTAGTGACCAATGGCTCCATGTCTAGTTGACAGCCAGTATCAAGTAGAGTGCCCCAAGGGTCGGTCCTCGGGCCAGTTTTGTTCAATATCTTCATAAATGATCTGGAGGATGGTGTGGATTGCACCCTCAGCAAGTTTGCAGATGACACTAAACTGGGAGGAGAGGTAGATATGCTGGAGGGTAGGGATAAAATACAGAGGGACCCAGACAAATTAGAGGATTGGGCCAAAAAGAAATCTGATGAGGTTCAACAAGGACAAGTGCAGAGTCCTGCACTTAGGACGGAAGAATCCCATGCACTGCTACAGAGTAGGGACCAAATGGCTAGGCAGCAGTTCTGCAGAAAAGGACCTAGGGGTTACAGTGGATGAGAAGCTGGATATGAGTCAACAGTGTGCTGTTGTTGCCAAGAAGGCCAATGCACTTTGGGATGTATAAGTAGGGGCATTGCCAGCAGATTGAAGGAGGTGATCGTTCCCCTCTATTCGACATTGGTGAGGCCTCATCTGGGAGTACTGTGTCCAGTTTTGGGCCCCACACTATAAAAAGGATGTGGAAAAACTGGAAAACGTCCCACGGAGGCAACAAAAATGATTAGGGGACTGGAACACATGACTTATGAGGAGAGGCTGAGGGAACCGGGATTGTTTAGTCTGCGGAAGAGAAGAATGAGGGGGGATTTGATAGCTGCTTTCAACTACCTGAAAGGGGGTTCCAAAGAGGATGGATCTAGACTGTTCTCAGTGGTACCAGATGACAGAACAAGGAGTAATGGTCTCAAGTTGCAGTGGAGGAGGTTTAGGTTGGATATTAGGAAAAACTCTTTCACTAGGAGGGTGGTAAAACACTGGAATGCGTTACCTAGGGAGGTGGTGGAATCTCCTTCCTTAGAAGTTTTTAAGGTCAGGCTTGACAAAGCCCTGGCTGGGATGACTGAGTTGGGGATTGGTCCTGCTTTGAGCAGGGAGTTGGACTAGATGACCTCCTGAGGTCCCTTCCAACCCTGATATGATTCTGCAGTGTGAACATACCCAAAAATGCAGCTGGGGTAATGGAGTGGCAGGAACTGCACACCCAATACCCACTCAGGCAAGACGACAGGGAGAAGGTGGAGCCATGCCACTGCTTCTCTACATGCCAGCCACATGGGAAGTACGAGAGGGGCAGGAGAAGCTGCACTCTGAAAAGAGGCAGTGACACAAATTACTCCACCCAAGCTATCCTCTTGTTTCTGGGAAGAGGAAGTTTTCACTGAGTCACAATTTTTTTCCCGGGGTCTGGAAGCAACACACCATCCCATATTCAAGGCAGAGTTCAAACTTAATCTGATCCTAAAGAAACAAACAGTGTACATTTTATGATACAAAATCCTCAGCCTTTATTTTGTTGTGCATTAATTTACCAGCAGTAAGTCTCCCAGTCCCCAGTGCAAGTTAGCAAGAGTCTACTGTGATAATTGTTTTTTTTCTTGAAGGCCTCATTCCTTAGAGATTCAGAAATTTTTACTAAAAGTTTGGTTCACTCCAGTAGCCAGAACTCTGCTTAACTTGAGGTGTGTGTATATATCTTTTGGAAAAGACATAATAAGTAGTGTGTCATCACAAAAGTGACCATATCTGCCACTGCCAAGAAATGCCTTTATTAGGGAGCATGACACATTTAAGGTTGTCAATAGCTCAACCATTACTAGCTTGATTCTGAATTCCTGCCCCCCGCACCTCCATCTAAATTCCACGAAAAAAGTTAGTTTCTACTCAAAATTTCTTATACATGTTGTCTAGGCAGATGAAGGTTTTATGGTGATGGTGGTACTTTTGTTCTGTTTTGTTTTGTTTGTTGTGAAATATCTGAAATATTAATCTGACAAGGAAAATAATACTTTTTCCCTCCTTTTGGAAAAGGGTACATTTTTTCCAGCATATTCCATCTCGAATGCCTTGTTTAGAAACTCCAAATATATTTCAGTCAGTTGTCTCCAAAATCACTGCTTGTGTTTTTGACTGTTGGGAATTCTAGTAATAGTAAGCAATCATTGAGTTATTCACCACAAGTCTTCAGAAACCAGTAAAGCTTATGAATTAACACAGTTAACCCTTCAGGCATTCAGATTAATCCAAGCTTCAAATTACATGTCCAGTCCTTTCTGATATGTAATTAATTTTTTTAAATAAAAATAGGTCATAGGTGCAACCTTGCCAACCATTTACATGTCATGTATACTCACAATCCAAAAATATTGCCAGAACAAGATAAAGTCAAAAGAAGAATTCTTCAATATCTGTGGGTTTGCAAACATACTAGTGGTTGTGACCAGACATACCCAACAACTCTGGCTTTTCATAAAGCGGAGGAAGTATACAGAAACTGAAAACAACATGACAGCAAGAATGCATGTTATCTTTGACAACACACAAATCATCATACTTTGTGGGTTACCCAATAACCAGGGTGTTACAACAAAGTACTGAATCCAGCAAGCCATATCTTTTAAACCAAAGTTTAAAACTAAACATCAGATATCTCACTGGCAAGAATATTGCAGATAAACATTAACAGAAAAAGAAAGAAGAGTTTGCCGACATTCTACTCAACTTAAAGGGCCACCATCAAATAATTTAGGTCAGTATTTTTTAAACACCTAAAGGGTTTAATAAAATTTTATACAATGTTTTCACACTTTTTTTCTTCATTTCAGTGGAGATATTTTTATTTTAACATTCCCCTGGAGTACTGAAAAGCCAAACACAACTGCACTGTGCTGAGAACCAGAACCCTGAACCAACTAGTTTTAGGGGATGGTTTTCAAAAGCACTCAATGTTGGCCTAACTTTGCTCCACGTAAGCCAATAGTAAAATTCCCTTTTATTCTTCTTAGGAGCAGAGTTAAGCCAATGCTGGGTGTGCTTTATAAAATCCCACACTCAGCGTCCAAGCTAAATGAACTACAAGGATTAACGAAGCAATGAAAAAGCATGCAAATTTTTTTTTCCTCCCCAATTTTAAGAGTTAAGATCTCAGGTCAAACTTCTAACGCAGCAAACCATTTTGGTTTCATTTCAATTTTACGTTATACTTGGCATGGAGGAATCTTAGTTACCACAATAATCCTTTTTTAACCCAGGAATGGAGTTAAATGAATCTTCCTTATTCTCTGCGTTATAGTGGACTCTGTGTTTCCTCTCCACCAGACCAAATATTACTTTTCTGTGCAAACCTTGGCATGCATCTTATATTCAAATCTCATGAGCAGTACAGGGCTATGCAGTTTCATTTGGTTACGCATTTTCATTTAATGTGAAGTGGTGGTACTTCTATCTGATCGGAAGAGGAACAAATTTAATCAAGTTAATCCAGAGTTTCCACATAGTTTCAGGTAATCAAAGATCAGTCCTTTCAAAGAGTATGACCCAAAATGCTGAATCAATGAAAAACTGACATGATTAATGTAGATACCTCTACAAACTGTACTACTTTCACAATTTACTTTTCTTCTTTTTTTAAAATAAAGAGCAATTGCTTCTGTTAGAACATTTCCCCTTTTTATCAGCCCAGTTTAAAAAGAGAAAAGTAAAAACAGAGAGGTGCCCTCCATTGTGGGGCTAGTAGTCTCAAACAAACTAGTTTCTTGTACAGTCGCTTGGAATCAGATGTTTTCAAATACATAAATAAATCCCCTTCCTTGCCCAACCAGCTTCATAGTTTTAAGAAAAAAATGGAAAGAATCCTAATGTGAACATAATTCAGACGGGATTCAACAGTAGGTTCAGTTTCAGATCTATTGATCTTGAGAAAATCCATTTAAAAGATCAATAAGTAACATTTTCAGAAGTGAGCTTCAAAGCCCCTACTCTGCAAGATGTTCTGTGTTGGTGGACCCCTGCACCTTCAAAGATCAATTTTATTTATTTTTTAAAATAGCATAAGATTTCAGTGGGGCTGCACACAGGCACAGGAGTCCACCCCACTGCAGAGCAGCTTACAGGACTGGAGTACTTAGGAAGCAAGGCACTGAGGTACAGTAGTCTCATGGATGTCAATGAGACTACTCGCGTACCTAAAATCAGACATGTGCTTAAGTACCTTGATGAATCAGGGTCAAAGTCTGCAAATGCAATTTAAGATGTTAATGCAGACTGTCTTGTTGAACAAGTGGTTATACATATGAAAATGCACCTGTGAATTTAAAGTCTGTTTTGAGGCATCTTTGAAAACATCTAATGGGTGTTCTCAGTCAGTTACAGCAATTGCTTTTAGTTGAGAAAAGGATTCTGACTACATATTTTTGTATGCTAGATGAAACAGAAAAATCCAGTATATACTTTTCTTTAAACTAGAGGCTTCATTAAAAAAATTCCTCATAACTTTAAAAATAAAAAAAAATGAACAGTTGTATATAGCTTCACAGCAGCCTTTGCATTCCAGAGGCACCACCTGCATCCCCTTAAAAGTCAAAGCACTTATAAAAGGCCAATCACCAAAATAAATTAAAAAGAAACAAGGTTTTCCGTTGGGATTATGACAGACTAGAGTCTGAATTTCTGTAGCCTCTTTCTCACTTTGTGTATCCCAAAGCACCTCACTTAGTGGTGAGTTAGACACTGGCATTGAAGCGACTGTAGGTAAATAGAGCAGCCATTAGAAATTCAGTAACAGCTCACATATTAGAAAAAGTTTTATTGAGAAAAGAAATGAATGTTGGGCATAATTCCAGGGTTATACCTATTCTTTTCAAAGAGTGCCATGGGGATCTTTAACTTCCATCTGGACAGTTTTCCTTTAACTGTTTTTAAACACCATGTGTGAAAACACAATAGAATTGTTGAAAATAGGAAAAGACCTATTAGATTATGTAACCCATCCTCTTGCCCATTAAATATTTTTCCCTACAGAATACTTTATAGTGCTTTGCCCAGTCTATTTTTTAAGCATATCAAGAGGATTAGCTTCTACCTCCCATCCCTCCTTGGAAAAGCATTCCATAATCTATTAAGAACATTATTAAGAAGTTTTTCCTGGTGTATTCAGCCTACATTTTTTCTTTAAAAAAAATTATTGCTAGTTCTATCCCAGTGGACCACCTAAATAATTCCCTTCTCTCTTTATCATTTACACCTTGCTATTATAGCCACACTATATGTTAAACTTGACTAAATCAATCCCTTCATCCCCATTTCTCTCCCCACCCCACTTTTTTTTTTTTAACATATTGATACAAACTTTGTTTACCCAGTCTCAGTTTAATACCTCTCCAGTTCTCCGTAATATGTAAAAACAGAAAACAAAAAAAGTCGAATAAATTTATTATCCAAATTCTTTTGCAGCATATTGTCCAACCCTGTTGATATTTATACTGAAAGTTTATGTATTTCATGTGTTCAATAACTTACATTTTATAAATAGCTAGAGGTCCAAGATTTTCAATACTTTCTAGTTGTCCAGATTGCACCTCCTTTCTTCCTACTTCTTGTTAAAGACTTTAGAAATAAACACAGTAGTCAGTATTTCAGACACTTTTAAAATAATTTGTAACACTCAATTTCAGTGGCCCAACTTTCATTCTAATATTTCTTCCTCCTTCACACCTGCCTGCTCCACTCCCAATTCACCTGTAAATCCCCTTTATATTAACAGCTCATTTGGCTTTCAGAATAATATCACAACATTTTGCATACCATCTTTAATATAAACAGTCACATAAAATGATTAAAACTGTAGTCTGAATCACAAAAAGCAGCAATGCAAAAAACATTGTATGTAGACTATATTAAAGAATTCCGCTATAACACAAATAGGAAGAGAGAAAAACAAGCAGTACAGTCAAGGAAGAAAACAATGGACAAGACATGAAATGGAAAGGGGCAAGCAGAGGAAGGAGACAGAGATGGGAAAGCTCTTCCCGATGTCAGGAGCAGTACAGATTTTACTGTTGCCAGCTGTATAGGGGGCAAGGTTTGTGAAGTGGGCTGGGAGCATGTCCATGAGAGTTATAAAACAAGGCATAAATCCAGAAATATCAGTAGTGCAAGAAGTGGAAGTGGGCAGAGGAGCATCTTCTTCCACTTATGATAGGCTTGCCAGTGAGAAAAAGCGTTAGATATCATGACCGAAAACAAAATAGTTTTGAAGATGTTCCTTCTTCTGGGTATTGTTCCAAAGATCCTAATAATTAGTTTCTACTCCAAACAGAAACACACACACACACACACACCCTCTGAGGAGGCAACTGAAGTGCCTCCCCTCTCCATATGTTAGAACAAAGAGTACTGTCTCTCTCACAGCAGAGATGACAAATCCAAAAATTATGGAGTTTAAAGGACCACATGTAGACAGTGGCATCAGAAATAGGGCGCAGGCACTCAAAAAATAATTAGTTTTTAGAAAACAAAAATCCTCACATCTTTGGAAGTTTGTCTAATGAAACAAAAAATTGAACCAGGACTGTTTTGTCAAAAACATATTGCTGAAACTTTCATATTGCATGAACGCAGCTCTCTTTTAATTTGCGCATAATTTTGTTCTGCTTTGAGTCCTCTTAAGGTATACTCTACTGACCTGTTTGCTTGTATTAAGCATGTCCCTATGAAGGCATCAGCTTGCACAACTACTGAACTGGTCATATCAAAATACCGAGACATAGCTGTTTAGGGTAATGCTAACTTATTTGCTCTGGCATCCACTGATACAGCACATAATTTTTAGCAGTTACTGCAATGGTGCAGTCAGCTTTGCTTCACTTGGGAAAAGTACATACTGGATCTTTACTACAGCTGACTTTATGGCTAGTATATTTCCATCACCTGATATACGATTTGACCATGCCAATTTGCTGCCTTGGATGCTATGATCCACTATAAATATTAACTACTTCTATTTGGAAAAAGCATTATGAAGTCAAAAAGTTCAGATTTCAGGTGCTGCAGTAAGAGCACCTTAAATTGTTTAATGGTTAGTAGAAGCTGGTGGAAGGCAAAGAAAAAGGAAATTCACTACATCCATTTTGAGATGGTTGTGGAAAAAGGAACTCTACCCTTGTGTGACCATTTTCAGCCTGGAGATGCACAATGAGCTGTTCCAGTATACTGATGGTTTGCCCCCTCCTTAACCACCAAGTTAGCGTGAGAACTGCTCTATGTTTCACAGCCCTTTTTAATCAGCATCAGACCACTATTTTCCATGGATTCTCACAAGAGACGTAGAAGTGTCAAGGCTGCAGTATGTGGTGAAGGAAAACCCAGTCATAGTCAGGCTGACAATACTTCAGACATTCCTGGAGACAGTCTTGCCTACAACTCTAGGAAGTTAAAAACCAAACAAGCTCATGGATTTTGTTGTTATATACCACCTTTAAGAGACTGCAACACCAAGTATTTTGAGTAGAGGAGCGGATGGATATCTTCTCCTGGATTTTTTCCACTAGTCTTTAAAATAATTATATTCTTGTACGTCAAAAGTTAAACAAAGGTTCACAACATTGATAATGAAACAAATTGTTTTTGAAATTATAAAACATTATTTTACATGACTCTAATCAACTGTAGTTTTAAACACGGCACAAAATATCGCGATAGACCCAGACCAGCTGGGTACAACAGAGTAGCAGAAGGCAGATATACTGGCCACTGGATTAACAGTTTTCTGTTCCCTGACTGACCAGAGCAGGGGCTGCTTCAGGCTAATGAGAACACCTGACTCCAATTAACCTGCAAAGAGTCAGGTGAGGCCAGTAAGCTAATGTGACCACCTGACTAATTAAGGCCCCTCTGATAATATAAAAGGGCTCACTCCAATCAGGCAGAGAGGGGCCTGTGAGCAGAAGTCTGGCTGAAGGGCTGGTTAATGAAGACACCCTCAAGTCATTGGTAAGGGAGCCCTAAGGTAAGGGTGAAGAAGGGAGAAGCAGGAGAGCTGTGGGAAAGTGGCCCAGGGAAATGTAGCAACTCTGGCAGTGAAAGGTTGGCTACCAACAGCTGCTACCATTAGGGTCCCTGGGCCGGAACCCAGAGTATAGGGTGAGCCTGGGTTCCCCCCAAACCACCACTACAGAAACACCTCCTGGGGAGGGGAAAACAGGCCCCTGTCAGGAGGATAAACTATTTTGGCATAAGGCCGTAGGAGCAACAGAGACTGTGGGAGTTCTCTCACCAACCTCCATTGCTGGCTTATGATGAAAAGGGCTCAGTAGACTGTAACGCTGGCCCTAGAGAGAGAAGGGCTACATGGAGGGTTGCAGTGAGCCTCTGAAGCTAGCATAAACTACCTGGAAGCACGGGACCCATGGGGACAAGTTCGGAGCTCTGCCACAATATATAATATGCAAACATACTAATATAGAGATCTTGTAGGTGTGTCTCTGTCTGAGGGGTTGGAGCAAATGCGGTTGTATCGTAGAGGTTGGCTGTAGATGATGGATCGTGTGGTGTGGTCTGGGTGAAAGCTGGAGGCATGTAGATAGGAATAGCGGTCAGAAGGTTTCCGGTATAGGGTGGTGTTTATGTAACCATTGCTTATTAGCACCGTAGTATCCAGGAAGTGGATCTCTTGTGTGGACTGGTCCAGGCTGAGGTTGATGGTGGGATAGAAATTGTTGAAATCATGGTGGAATTCCTCAAGGGCTTCTTTTCCATGGGTCCAGATGATGAAGAGGTCATCAATGTAGCGCAAGTAGGGTAGGAGCATTAGGGGACGAGAGCTGAGGAAGCGTTGTTCTAAGTCAGCCATAAAAATGTTGGCATACTGTGGGGCCATGCGGGTCCCCATAGCAGTGCTGCTGATTTGAAGGTATACATTGTCCGCAAATGTGAAATAGTTATGGGTGAGGACAAAGTCAAAGTTAAGCCACCAGGTTTGCTGGGACATTATCGGGGATATTGTTCCTGACGGCTTGTAGTCCATCTTTGTGTGGAACGTTGGTGTAGGGGGCTTCTACATCCATAGTGGCCAGGATGGTGTTTTCAGGAAGATCACCGATGGATTGTAGTTTCCTCAGGAAGTTAGTGGTGTTGTCGATTTTTAGAAATTGATTTTATACAGTCAATTGTGTATGTCCACACTAAGCGCATTAAGTCGGCAGAGTGTCCTCAATACCGTGGCTAGCATCAACATACGGAGCAGTGCACTGTGGGTAGCTATCCCACAATTCCTGCAGTCTCTGCTGCCCATTGGAATTCTGGGTTAAGCTCCCAGTGCCTGATGGGGTAAAAACATTGTCAAGGATGGTTTTGGGTACATGTCATCACTCGCTCCTTCCTCCCTCCCTCTGTGAAAGCAACGGCAGACAATCGTTTCATGCCTTTTTTCCTGGGTTACCCAGGCAGACGCCATACCACGGCAAGCATGGAGCCTGCTCAGCTCACCGCTGCTGTTGTAAGCATTGTAAAACACCTCGCGCATTATCCTGGAGTATGTGCAGAACAAGACTCAGAGACACCAGCACGAGGACGATTGTGATGAGCACATGGACACAGATGTTCCTGAAAGCATGGGCTGTGGCAATTGGGACATCATGGTGGCAGCGGGGCTGGTTGATACAGTGGAACACCAATTCTGGGCCCGGCAAACAAGCACAGAGTGGTGGGACCACACAGTGTTGTGGGTATGGGATGATTCACAATGACTGCAAAACTTTCACATGCGTAAGGCCACTTCCATGCAACTCTGTGAGTTGCTTTCCCCTACCCCGAAGCTCAGGGATACCAAGATGAGAGCAGCCCTGACAGTTGAGAAGCGAGCAGTGATAGCCCTGTGGAAGCTTGCAACGCCTGACTGCTACCAGTCAGTCAGGAATCAGTTTGGAGTGGACAAGTCTACTGTGGGGACTGCTGTGACCCAAGTACCCAATGCAATTACTGACATTCTGCTATCAAGGGTAGTGACTCTGGGAAATGTGCAGGTCATACTGGATGGCTTTGCTGCAATGGGGTTCCTTAACTGTGGTGGGGCGATAGATGGAATGCATCCTTATCTTGGCACCAGACCATCTTGCCAACCAATATGTAAATCACAAGGGATACTTCTCAATGGTGCTGCAAGCACTGCTGGATCACTAGGGACGTTTCACCGATATCAACATGGATGGCCCAGAAAAGTGCATGACATTCGCATCTTTAGGAACTCCAGGCTGTTCAAGCAGTTGCAAGAAGGGACTTACTTTCCAGACCAGAAAATTACCATTGGGGATGCTGAAATGCCAATAGTTATCCTTGGGGACCCAGCCTACCCCTTGTTCCCATGGCTCATGAAGCCATATACAGACAGTCTGGAAGTAGTACGGAGCATTTCAACTATGGGCTCAGCAAGTGCAGAATGGTGGTAGAATGTGCCGTTGGACGTTTAAAAGCTTGCTGGCACAGTTTGCTGACTAGATTAGACCTCAGCTCAACCAACATTCCCATTGTTATTGCTGCTTGCTGTGTGTTCCATAATATCTGTCAGAGTAAGGGGGAAGATATTTATGGCAGGGTGGGAGGTTGAGGCAAATAGCCTGGCAGCAGATTTTGCGCAGCCAGATAGCAGGGGGATTAGAAGAGCACAGCGAGGCGCGCTGCGCATTAGAGAGGCTTTGAAAACCAGTTTCATGATGGACCAAGGTATGGTGTGAATCTGCTTGTGTTTCTCCTTGCTGCAAACCCGACCCCTTTGTGGATTTTAATTCCCTGTAAGCCAACCATCCTCCCCACCTTCCATCACAGCTGGCAAAGGAAATAGAGTAACTATTGTTTTGAAACCATGCATTTTTTTTTTAAATGAATAAAGAAAGTGAGATAACTGACAAGGTAGCCTGGGTAGGGTAGGGTGGGGTGCAGGAGGAGGGAAGGCCAAGGCCACATTGCTTATTGTAGCCACACTAAAAATCAAAACTGTTTGAATGACAGCCTTCTGTTGCTTGGGCCATCCTCTGGAGTGGAGTGGCTGGGTGCACAGAGACTCCCCCCATGTTCCTGGGCATCTGGGTGAGGAGGATATGGAATCTGGGGAGGAGGGTAGGCAGTTATACAGTGGATGCAGCGGGGGTCTGTGCTCTTGTTGGCTTTCCTGCAGCTCCAACAGACGCTTCATCATGTCAGTTTGCTCCCCCATTAGCCTCAGTATCACCTCCTGCCTCTGCTCTTTGCGCTCACTTAATGCTTTCCTGGCCTCTGCCACTAAATGCCTCCATGCATTAAGCTGTGCCCTATCAATGCGGGAGGACTGCAGAGCTCGGAAAACATGTCATCATGAGTGCGTTTTTTGTGTGTGGTTTTTTTCACCTTCTAATCTGCAATAACCTCAGGACAGAGATGACAGGGGAAGCAGAGAAACATTTGCACCTGGGGTGGAGATAAAAAGGGAGAGTAAAATTTATGATACATTTCTGAAAACAAAAAAGGGAGATTCTTTCACAGTGAATCAAGCAATTCACAGCAGACAGCACTTGTGCTTTACGTACAAGGTTGCATTTTGCCCTTTATATTGAGCACCTGCTGGTATAGTGACACATCAAACACAGATGGGCAACAGAATTTGGTTTCCAGGTAGCCATAGTATGCAGGGCTGACTTCTTACGTCTTCATAACGTGGGAATGGTTTCAAACTGCAGCACCATCCTTTCCCATAGCAAGCAATGCCGGTTGGGTTTCACATTTAAAAGGACGGGCTGTGGTTTTCGGGTGGATGTGCAGCACACACCTCCCCCCACCCCACAGCGTGGCTATTCTCCAGGATTATCCCTTTTAGCCAAGCACAAACAACCCAGCATGAACAGGGTTCTTTTACTGTCCCCTTACAAAAATTCCCCTATTTCAACCAGGTGACCATAATGATCTCACTCTCCTGAGGCTAACACAGAAAGATAAAGACCGAATGTTGCTTGAATGTGACCAAAGCCCAGGACCATTCGCTGACATGCTTTGTGCTGCAATGATTCCAGACTACTTGCTACTGGCTTGGTGTGGTAAAGTGTCCTATGGTGGAGGATGAAATAAGGCAGGCCTCCCCACAAACCTTCTGCAAAGACTTTCAGAGTACCTCCAGGACAGCTTCATGGAGATATCCCTGGAGGATTCCCGCTCCATTCCCAGACACATTAACAGACTTTTCCAGTAGCTGTACTGGCCGTGAATGCATCCCAAGTCTTCAGGGAAAATCAAACATTAAACACTATTGCTTTTAAACCCTGTACTGTAGTAACAAATGTGCACTCACCAGAGCTGCCTTCTCCTACTCTGGGGTCCGGGATCCCACCTTGGGAGGGCATTGGCTCCAGGGTGATGAAAAGGTCTGGCTGACAGGGAGAACAGATTCACTGCTTGCATGCTGCGCATTCCCCGCCTCTTCCTCATCCACAAAATCCTCCTCCTTGTTGCGTGAGACTCCCCCCTTGCAGGTGTCCATGGACAGTGGTGGAGTAGTGGTAGGGTCCCCCCCTAGAATGCCATGCCGCTGATCATAGAAGCAGCATGTATGGGACTCTGACCTAGATTGACCTTTTGCCTCTTATCTTTTGGTAGGCTTGCCTGAGCTTCTTAACTTTCACACGGAACTGCTGTGTGTCCCTGTTGTAGCCTCTCTCCACCATGCCCTGCGCAATTTTGGCATATATATAATCTATCTCATTTCTTCTTTTTGATCGGAGTTTGGTCTGCACGGATTCTTCTCCCCATACAGCAATCAGATTCAGTGTCCCCCTTTCGGTCCATGCTGGAGCTTGTTTGCGATTCTAGGGGGACTCCGTGGTCACCTGTGCTGCTGAGCTCGCCACGCTGACCAAACAGGAAATGAATTTCAAAATTTCCCAGGGCTTTTCCTGTGTACCTGGCTAGTGCACCAGAGTTCACATTGGAGCACTGTGGGATAGCTCCTGGAGGCCAATACCATTGAATTGCATCTGCACTATCCCAAATTCGACCCAGCAAGGTCGATTTTAGCGCTAGTCCTCTCCCTGGGGAGGAATACAGAAGTAGATTTTAAGAGCCCTTTAGATCAACAGAATGGGGTTGGTTGTGTAGACGCATTCGTTTTAAAATCGACCTAACGTGGCTAAATTCGACCTAAACCTGTAGTGTAGAACAGAGCTTCATGTGGTACAATATCCACTTAGAGTTAAATCAGTATTACACCTCAAGGCTGTATCTTGCCTCCACTGAAGTCAATGAAGTCGTCATGTTGTTAAGGACTAGATTTTGACACCCTGACTCATGATGAAATATCCTACCCTGCACAAAGCTCCACTGATTTCTTCTTTGTATGATAATTTGTATTTATAGGAGGCTGTTGTAAAGTTGCCAAACCAAAACTGCCCAACCGAAAAAAAGGATCAATTTATTATTAGTCTATTTGTAATAGACATTTATTGGTTTTCTCATTGCATCCTCATTAGGCATGGAATATTTATATTACTGAAGAGCAAGCAATAGAACTCATCTCCTGTTTTTATTCACATCAATACCGTGCTGGCAAGGATGATACAAACTTTCTCACATAGACCTGCCAATGATCCTAATCCCCAATGTAAAGCAATTGCCATCTCTAGACAGTATTAATAATTAAATCTGCAGGCAACAGTGGGGATGAGAAGTATTTTCCAAAATTAATACATACAACACTGTAATGGGTTTGTGTATTAATTTCCAATTAGAAACTCCTGAATCTAGGCTACAAGTGTGTATAACAGGGATACTCAGACTGAGGCTCGCAAGCTGCAATTTGCTCTCTAATGTGTCTCCTGCGGCTCTTTGCAGCACATGATATTAAAACACTGTGTGGTTTAATCATTAAACCAGTCTACGTTATTAACCAGCAAGGATGCTTTTACTAGGTCATTAACCACTTGTAGTTTATAAAATAATTTGGTCATTCATTTTGCTGTGAAAATAGTACATATAAATTCATATTCTCTCTCTCAAAATATATATACAAACACACACACACACACACCATTCTCACTGACTGCCCAATTATTATTTTATCAACTACAATATACAGTACTATAGTAAATGAAACAATGAATTCACACTACTGGGGCTCTTTTGGGTAATGTTGATCGCTAATGTGGCTCCTGAGGTCTGCGTATTACTGGGGTACAACATGCCAGTTTCTCACCAGCCAAGAAAGTGTGTAACTACTCCATGGAATTCTAGGTCTATCCTGAAATAAGCCTTATAAGAGAGAGTACAAAATGCAAATAAACTGTCAAATTAATGTTGCAAACTGGAGGTCATATGTATTCATTTCATTTGGAACCACCAACTTCATATACTCAAGGCCAGCATTTTCTCCATGAGCTCTACAGCCCAAATGATTTCCAAAAAGATTATTTGGAACATAAACATATGCTTTCACAAACAGACAAATATTAACTTCCATTAGGAAACAGCATAACCCTGGGCACAAGTGGAACCATCTGTCAATAACGCACTGTAAATATACAGGTACAAGGATGATTGTTCTTGTCCCTTGCCTGCCATCCCCAACCCCCACATCACTGCATTTCAAAACAACACAAGGCCTGTAGATTCTCGAGGAAGTACTGTACTTCTGCTGGTCATTAGACCAATATTAAATAATGTAATCAAGATATACAGTAATTCCTCCAAAAGATCCTTTTATGACTTACTGCTTAATGTTATGTTTTATTACTGAATTCTTTATCTTTTTAATTCTTCTAATGCGGCACTTAACATAGAACATACCCTGCAATTGTCCATTTTCATTTGGTTTAGTTCCAAGTTATATCTTGTACAGTTAATGTTATCTTTATCTACTAGAAAGCTAAATATTGATTTCCCTTCCCCAAAAAATGCTAAGTTGCTCATGATATTTTGTATTTTATTGGCATCACAAACTAAGTGAAAGAATTTTTATTCAGATAAAACTTTATCTGTTATTGCTTTAACCAGATCTCCATTTTATATTCCCAAGCAACAAAAAGCAGCCAATACAATAGTTTGGATGGAATGTTTTAAAATAAATGACCTCAGTGAGTTCTGGGTAGAAAGAGAACAGGGAACACTTTAAGATAACCAATCCTAGCAGCCAAACAATTTGTGAAATTATATTTGGAGTGGTGTCACAAAGGGAACCACATAAAAGGTCTCAATGCTGCCAAACAGATAAATATGACAGACTATGTTTCAGTGGTTCTCAATCTGCTTGCAGCCCAACCAGCACACAGCTACGGCCCATGTGACATCCTCAGGGCCAGACAGGTAGTATATATATTGCGTGGATATGGCCCACATCACACAGAGAACTGCATATACAGCCCACAATGGTAAATAGGTTGAGAACCACTGCTATGTTTAGAAAAAAATTATGCAAAAAACAGAAAAAAAAAAAGTGATAGAGTGGGATATCTATTCCCAGGCTAACAATTCATCTAATTTTACAAATCAGAAACATATTTTGGCTGTGGAGTAAGAACCCTTCCTTCCACATCCTGTCAGCTGATATCTTCTGAGTTTTTCCACCCTCTGTTCATAGAGGCAGAGAAAAATGTTGGCCCCCAAATTCCAATTGCATGGCCAAATTCAGCCTCAGTTAGATCTTGAAGGGAATGAAGCTGCACAGAGTAGAAGCAGAATTTGGCCTTGCAGACTCTATCATCGTGATTATACACAAACTAGAAGAACCCAGTTTGAACTTCAGCTCCAAGAGCCAGTTTGCAAGACTGCCAGCTTGGAGAGGTGAGGGGGAGGAAAGGGGAGAAGGAACATCTTTTTACTTGTAAACTGAGAAAGTTTTATCTGAAGTCAGTAAAAGATAATAAATATGAAACCACACAATGCCATTTACACAGTTATTTTTAGAGTAGAACTGCAATTAAACTCTGGATGGCCAAGAATGATTGTCCCAAATAGTTCAATAAAACTATCTGGTATTTTTTGTTTTAGATTTCAAGACAGCCTTTGCTATGTTGCAGGTTGTAAAAAATGTAGACTTAGGCTTTAATAATGATAAGTTAGTGTGTTTTTTTTTTAACATCTAATTTTACCCAAGAAAAGGGGAAAGACTTGCATATTTTTAAAAAGTATCTCCTGACAGAGGCAATACTAATGTCTAGGGTATCAGTCTCCAACTTCAAGAGTATACAAATATTACATACACACATTCCAATCATTTTCAAACCAGAGAAAAGAGAAAGTTTGCTACATTTCACTGTAAGCCATTATGGGATATTGGGATTTAGTATGTTCTACATAAACATTTGAAAAATCATTTTTAAAAACTGTCCTGTCTTTTTATTTTTAAATCATTTGACTGACGCCCTAAACTTTAGGTTTCAGAGTAACAGCCGTGTTAGTCTGTATTCGTAAAAAGAAAAGGAGTACTTGTGGCACCTTAGAGACTAACCAATTTATTTGAGCATGAGCTTTCGTGAGCTACAGCTCACTTCATCGGATCCGATGAAGTGAGCTGTAGCTCACGAAAGCTCATGCTCAAATAAATTGGTTAGTCTCTAAGGTGCCACAAGTACTCCTTTTCTTTTTCCTAAACTTTAGCTAACTTTTCCCAAACAGGAAGTTGGTGGTGGTTGTTTTTGTTTTTTTTAGGAGGGGTGTGTGCAGATAGTTTCCTAGGATGGCACTACTAGTAAGCAAACTTGGGACAAAAGAAACGACCATAGTGCTGAGAGAAGGCTCCGTGAGTTCAGATCCAGCCTACAACCACTGCAGCAAAGCGTGCAGCTAAGGCTTTAGGTAAAGTCACAGGCAGCTTCTTGAAGGCCATCAGCCTTCCCTCCCTACTCTTGCAGGAGACTCTAATGCAGCTGGCTGTGGAAACACCGGAAAAGTACCAGGCTGCAAGATCAGGCAGAAGCCTACAAGCCCAAGCTACCTTTCTCTGTTGCTGCAGCACTCCTTTCAGCCAAGAGAGCACAACAAGTAACATGCCCCACCCAGCCTTTAGAGAGGGCCAAACACCACACCCTGAATCAACTGTGTGTGCCAATGCAGCCCAAGAGCATTAAAAATAATTAACAAAACCAAGAAAAATACATCTATACAAGTGGACAAATAAAGGATAGGAGGGGGAAAGAAAACATTAACAAAAAGGGGTAGCAACTGTGCCAGGATATAGCACAAAGAGTTGCTCATAGCAATAACAAGAAGGGAGGGGGGAGGCAAGGGAGGAGGTAGGATGCACCCATAAAGAAATGTCTTCTACAACATACAGGATTATATATTTAGCAAAGAGACTTACCACCAGAAACAGGGGCATCCATGAAAACAGCTCCCATTTTTTCAACTGCTTTAGCTAATTCTTTTGAAACGGCAGGGTCAATAGTACTGGAGTCTATTAACAAAGAACCTTTCTTCACTTTCCTAAAAAAAACACAATATCAATAAATAAAATATTTGTAGCTAAGTAGAAACTGCACATGACCACATCTCTGACTGCTGTCACTGGCTAGTAAAGCCAATGCACTCGATGCAAGAAAGTGGCCATGGATCCTTTTCAGATCACAGTCTTAAAATCCTAGTGTGAGAGAGACCTGCTAAGGCTCTTGAACTTGAACTAAGAGACCTGCTAAGAGACCTCTTGAACTTGAACTAAGAGACCTCTTGAACTTGAACTAACTTGAACTAAGAGACCTGCTAAGGCTCTTGAACTTCATTATACGGGGTTGTGGGCTTGTTTGGTTGGTTTTGATAATCCAAAACCAGTCACTTAAAATGGACTAAGATACATAAAACCCTTATGAGAATGAACAAAAAAGGGATGTTCTGCCTAAACCCCACTATAACACAAAGGATCAAAACGACTTGCATTGTTTAGGTACAAATTCTATCAAACAAGATTATATATAGTTCTATATGTGGCAGACTTAAAATATGTTTATGCAATGAATGGTAGAGTACTGTATATAGATGTAACACCCTTCAAACTTTTAAAGTTATATACACAATGGATCTTTCTTTCCATAAGCAATTTCTTTCATATAAGAATTCTATCTGATCAGAATCTGATCAGAATTACCTATTCCTTTCAATGCAGCAACCTCCTTGTATTTACCACCAGAACTTGCTCTAAATAAAAGCTATAATTACAAATTGTAAATCCAGCAGATTGAAATGGGTAAGAGGAATGTGAAGCAACATGGAAAAAAGTTGTGGGGGTTGGTTCCCCCCCCCGCCCCCCTGGGGGTCTGGTAAATGTATGTAGCATGGACAAGTTTATTTTTCATATTGCACCTTTGAAATGTATAAAGTAAAATGCAGATATCACACACAAAATATGTCTTTAAATGGCAGCTGTCCATATTTGGGTCAAAAATCAAATTCAGACTGCTTCTTTGCCTTCTTCCTCCTGACCCCACCTGCAATTCTTGCTCAAAAGAGCCCAGAACACTCAGTTCACACAGCACATATTTCCAATTAAAAAAAGGTAATAATTTAAAGCTACGTATTAGGCAATAAAAACCCATTCTATGATCATATGTTGTATCCAATTTCTAGTTAGAGTACAGTGCAAATACAGAAATAAAATTCAGTGTATCACTGTGTTTACATTGTTGCAAGTACACAAACTCATCTTGCTGTTTAACATAAAGGGTTAAATTTTGCTCTTGGATATACAAACATTTTTGACTTCTAGCCCATACTACAGCTCCAGACTCAAACATTACCCAACATATGAAGTTCTTGTCCTATTTAACAGAAGGAACAGACTGGAGAGGTTACTTCGGATACAGCTTAACAAAAGCCAATTCTGAAGATACCATTGGGTTACCTTCCTCCAGGTTCAGAACAAGCCCTCAAAACGGGGGACTGATGGAAGTCTGTGCAACCACACAGAATATATACCAGAGATTTTCAAACTGTGGGACACTGGTACACCCTCCACCCCCAGCTGACAACAGGAGCCCTGGCCAGCAGCCCCCGGAGGGAACACAACTAAAAAATTGTAACTCAAAGGGGAGGGCTCAGCTCACGAAGTTTGAAAACCACTGATGTAGACCCACACCTCTTCTGGCAAATGGAAACTTCTGGAGTGTGACTAGGATCATTCTTAAGTTCTTGGGATCAATGCTTTCTTGGCAAGAGTGAAGAATCCTTAAAAATGGTCAAAATCCAACGTATCATCAAAAAATGACCACTCAGCACACAATCTGGCACTTACTGCTAGTTTCTAGCTTTCCTTTATTCGGTAAGGGAACTGAGAAGGCAGCAGGAGGGAAATTCCAGCAGCATTTAACTGCTTTCAGGATTCTAGGTTTCCTACAGCTTGAACTCACTGTCAGAGTACAGACCTACTGGCTGCCTTTGACACATGATTAAGTGCTACTGATCCACTCACGGAAGACTACCACTGTGGAGAGAGCCATGCCGGAAACTCATAAGGTTTCACCTGAACAGGTCCCAAAGCACGGGGGCACCTGCTCTTCTCCAAAGGTACTAATCTACAGATTCCTTCAGGGCCAAATTCTGTCCTTCCATTTTGCCAGGGATTAAGGCAAGGGAATGCAGGGAGGAAAGGGTCCCACTCCTCTGCTGAACACAGAGGGGAGCTCCCCCTCCTCTCTCTGGTTTGGATAAGGGGTGCACCCCCACAGTTTCTCCTCCTCCTTGCCTGGTGTAGTAAGATTTCTGTCCAATCTGCCCTAACCACACACCTGATCAATATCTATTAAGAGACTCTAAGGCTATGTCTGCACTTCCACTTGTCCCCAGGTACTTGTCCATGTACCGCTGTCACATGTACCCTGTACCCGCACTGAGTGTCCACATATGCTGTGCTTGGCCAGGGTATATGCTGTGACGGGTATATACCCACATCCAGACATCCCTTTTGGTAAATGATGTTAGTCACTTCAGGATTTGTAACCCAGAGTCTTGTACATCACAGGAGACATTCTGGGAACCGCCTTGCTGTGTGTTGCTGGTACTGTATGGCACCTTCACACTTTTGGCAATGGCAGCTCCTTCTCACCTCTGCCAAACTGCATGGAAGGCATGGAGCAAGTATATGACAATGCGGTTCTGCACCTGCTGGCAGGACAAATGTTTGTGCAGTGCAGTACCAGTTATTGGATGGAATGGGTCCAAAACTATTTGAAACACCAAAGATGGCTGACCAAGAAACTGCTTTATGGAGAACAACTAAATCATTCTTAAAGTTGTGTAAGGTTTTGGGTGGAAGGCTTCACACATTCCTTCTTCACAATGTTTTCTGAAACGGGAGCTCACAGTACTTCACTGTTATGAATGAGTACACCCCTGGTTGCAAGTGGTGATTGTTTGGGGGTGAGGCAGCATGAGTCATAAAAGCACAGCTCAGTGTGAGATATCTTCAATGTTAATTTAGTTTGGTTTCTTCTGTCTGTATTGTTGCCCAAGTTATTAACAAAAGCATAAAGACATCTCAGTTAACTTCTCTTCTATTTTTCATTCTGGTGCTTTGGACAGCAACAGTTATTTCACAGCTTAGTTCACAGTCATGAACCCTGCTTTTCTTAAAAAAAAAAAAAAAAGGCTAGGGGCAAGAGATGGAGAATGAATTGCATTTCTGTGGCACCAGAGTTACAGAACTCACAGGACGTGACTGAGAGTCCCACTGACCCATCCCAAACGTGTGTGAAATATCCCATTGACCATACTCGGAAAGCAAGGTGAACACACAAGTGAAGTGAATGGAAATTTTTATTTAAAGAGATACATGGAACACAGAACTACAACATTAACAGGCACTACAAATGAACAACAACAAAAAGATCAAATTCCCGAACATTACTGTCTGTGGCCCCATCTCCTTGTCCTTCCACTTCCCCTCACCCTCAGAAAGAGGGGGAAAACAGATGCAGAATATTATGCAAGGGGGCAAACAACGATGACTCCTAGGTGGAGTTTGGGGACTGAACGTCGGCTGGGATCCAGTCATTGGATCGTTCCACTCCTGCATGCTCTGGGGGATTCCCCTTGCAAGGGGTTTCAGGTGCCAGTGGAGGATGTTGTGACAGGTGTCCAACATGCTCTTCCCCATCACCAGGAGAGGACGGTGGGGTGGATCCACCACATCAGGCGCAGCCTGCTTGGCAGCTGGAGGAGGAGTGGGCAGAGGCGTTGGTGTCTGCTCCTGGGGAGAAGCAGCGGCCACAGAGGCAGGCAGGCCCTGAAAGTGTTCTGCCACCAGTTGTTCTAGCAGCTGCGTGAGTTCACAATCCAGTTCTCTCTGGGCATATTCCTGTTCACTGTGGTGTGACTCCAGATCCAGGAACCGGTTCATCAGTGCCTCATCCTGCCTAAAGGCCCAATTCTCCCTCACTCTAAAGAGCTCAAACAGCTCCTGCTCCGTCTTTCAATGCCAATGAGCAGGTCCTCCATGGCCCTTCTTCATCTGCTATCTCTGGGACACTGCTCCTGCCCTAACTCAGTGGAGTGGGTTGCATTATATTTTATTTCTTCTTTGAAGGAACCTAAGAAGCCCCCCATCCCCCATAATATAAATGGGCTGCCAAAGGTCACAATATTGATACTTTTTAGCATCTCAGGGAATGCAACTGTTAGTGTCCTTCTTTCTCAGACTGCTTTTGCAGCCCATGAGGAAGGCGCCGATGGTAATAACAGGAATACCTGCAGTGCTATTCATAGAATCATAGAATATCAGGGTTGGAAGGGACCCCAGAAGGTCATCTAGTCCAACCCCCTGCTCGAAGCAGGACCAATTCCCAGTTAAATCATCCCAGCCAGGGCTTTGTCAAGCCTGACCTTAAAAACCTCTAAGGAAGGAGATTCTACCACCTCCCTAGGTAACGCATTCCAGTGTTTCACCACCCTCATAGTGAAAAAGTTTTTCCTAATATCCAATCTAAACCTCCCCCACTGCAACTTGAGACCATTACTCCTCGTTCTGTCATCTGCTACCATTGAGAACAGTCTAGAGCCATCCTCTTTGGAACCCCCTTTCAGGTAGTTGAAAGCAGCTATCAAATCCCCCCTCATTCTTCTCTTCTGCAGGCTAAACAATCCCAGCTCCCTCAGCCTCTCCTCATAACTCATGTGTTCCAGACCCCTAATCATTTTTGTTGCCCTTCGCTGGACTCTCTCCAATTTATCCACATCCTTCTTGTAGTGTGGGGCCCAAAACTGGACACAGTACTCCAGATGAGGCCTCACCAATGTCGAATAGAGGGGAACGATCACGTCCCTCGATCTGCTCGCTATGCCCCTACTTATACATCCCAAAATGCCATTGGCCTTCTTGGCAACAAGGGCACACTGCTGACTCATATCCAGCTTCTCGTCCACTGTCACCCCTAGGTCCTTTTCCACAGAACTGCTGCCTAGCCATTCGGTCCCTAGTCTGTAGCTGTGCATTGGGTTCTTCCGTCCTAAGTGCAGGACCCTGCACTTATCCTTATTGAACCTCATCAGATTTCTTTTGGCCCAATCCTCCAATTTGTCTAGGTCCTTCTGTATCCTACCCCTCCCCTCCAGCGTATCTACCACTCCTCCCAGTTTAGTATCATCCGCAAATTTGCTGAGAGTGCAATCCACACCATCCTCCAGATCATTTATGAAGATATTGAACAAAACCGGCCCCAGGACCGACCCTTGGGGCACTCCACTTGATACCGGCTGCCAACTAGACATGGAGCCATTGATAACTACCCGTTGAGCCCGACAATCTAGCCAGCTTTCTACCCACCTAATAGTGCATTCTTCCAGCCCATACTTCCTTAACTTGCTGACAAGAATACTGTGGGAGACCGTGTCAAAAGCTTTGCTAAAGTCAAGAAACAATACATCCACTGCTTTCCCTTCATCCACAGAACCAGTAATCTCATCATAAAAGGCGATCAGATTAGTCAGGCATGACCTTCCCTTGGTGAATCCATGCTGGCTGTTCCTGATCACTTTCCTCTCATGTAAGTGCTTCAGGATTGATTCTTTGAGGACCTGCTCCATAATTTTTCCAGGGACTGAGGTGAGGCTGACTGGCCTGTAGTTCCCAGGATCCTCCTTCTTCCCTTTTTTAAAGATTGGCACTACATTAGCCTTTTTCCAGTCATCCGGGACTTCCCCCGTTCGCCACGAGTTTTCAAAGATAATGGCCAATGGCTCTGCAATCACAGCCGCCAATTCCTTCAGCACTCTCGGATGCAACTCGTCCGGCCCCATGGACTTGTGCACGTCCAGCTTTTCTAAATAGTCCCTAACCACCTCTATCTCCACAGAGGGCTGGCCATCTCTTCCCCATTTTGCGATGCCCAGCGCAGCAGTCTGGGAGCGGACCTTGTTAGTGAAAACAGAGGCAAAAAAAGCATTGAGTACATTAGCTTTTTCCACATCCTCTGTCACTAGGTTGCCTCCCTCATTCAGTAAGGGGCCCACACTTTCCTTGGCTTTCTTCTTGTTGCCAACATACCTGAAGAAACCCTTCTTGTTACTCTTGACATCTCTGGCTAGCTGCAGCTCTAGGTGCGATTTGGCCCTCCTGATATCATTCCTACATGCCCGAGCAATATTTTTATACTCTTCCCTGGTCATATGTCCAACCTTCCACTTCTTGTAAGCTTCTTTTTTATGTTTAAGATCCGCTAGGATTTCACCATTAAGCCAAGCTGGTCGCCTGCCATATTTACTATTCTTTCAACTCATCGGGATGGTTTGTCCCTGTAACCTCAACAGGGATTCCTTGAAATACAGCCAGCTCTCCTGGACTCATTATTAAAATGCTGTAATGTTTACAGTGCATGGAGGGGCTGGTTGGGATGGGGTTTAGTTCCTTTCCAGGGGTACTTCACCACTCATCTATTTGTTCTTTAAAGGCTGGACACCATTTGGAGAACATAGAACTTTTCAAGCTACCAAAATGAAAAAAAGGTGTACTTCCAGTGCTGTGGAGGGGCCCTAGCCACCTATGTCAGACAGATGTTTTTACTAATGACCACCTATCTATGTATTGCTGAGTGGAGGGGTTTGGTGAGCTATAAAGGTGGACCAAACATTTGCACTGTCCTTAAACCTGAAGAACCAGTCTGAATTTCAACTGCATGAAAAATTTGTTGAATTATGCCTATAAGACTGGGAGGTGATCTGAGAGGCAATTGACCGTATTCCAAGCTAGTAGACAGTTCCCAGGCACAAGAGGAACCGAGAATCACTAAGAACGTTCATCCACCCCCTAGCCAACCCTGAAGCACTAGAAAGTCCAGCCCCTGTGTCCAGCGAACAGCACTGAAAGGGGCAGAGCGTCACACTGCAAGTGTATTTTCTTCCCTGAACTTTCTGATTAACATTGCAAGCCTGTCACCTGTGCTAAAGGACACATCATTGTGTTTGTGCAACTGCCCAAGAGGATCCTACATCCACTTCTGCTTCACCTGGCTCCTGCCGAGTGATTTAGCACAGGAGAGGTCAGATACCAGGGACTGGGAATGGTCATAAACAGCTGAAATGGTCATAAGGAGAATAGACCGTTCTGATACTCTTCGGACAACCAAAGCGTTCCTTCCCTTTCTGTTTCCAAATCTGACAAGGCCTGCACCAAGTCACCAACTACTCCCATTTCCCTTCTGCAGGCTCCCATTTGGAAAGGAAAAAGGAAAAGAAAGGAGGGGGGAGTGGGGCAGAGGGGTGATTTGGGGTTTTTGATCAGCCATGTCATACAACTGTTCTTCCTCCCACCTACACACACTCTCTCGTTTTCCCCCCCAGTTCACACAGCCCAGGGACTATCACTGTTCACAGTGTTGACAGTCAAATGAAGAGACATAGGGACTGCTCGTTAATATTCTTTTGTTATGGCTTCTGCTAAGTGCATTACAGTGGTTCATGGGATTTCACTGAAATCACTGATTTCCAGCTATGTCCTGCTTGGGGACCATGTTAAGGTAGAGCAGGGAGGTGGGGCAGCTTCAGGCATGTATCACCAGAGCAAGAGGGGATAGATTGTAACTTACCAGCTTCGGGTTCTGGTTCCTGCAGTGGGTCTCAATCCTCCTCAGGCTCTTCAGGGGAAGGCTTCCTCACTCAGGTCTGCTGGGCAGAGGTACAGAATCTCACGCTCCTCATCCTCCAGGTCACCCAGGGCTTCCTTGGCAGTCCCTGCTGTCTTCTTGCCCTGCCCCTCAGTCCCATCATATGAAGAGGCCGGCGAGTTTGAGAAGGTAGTCATGAATCACTTCAAGGTCTGTACTTGAATCTCTGGGGAGCACCCAATTCAGCTCATCGTAGCATAGGCACATGCTAGGTCCCCTCCTGGAATGATTGTTTCAGTCCATCACCCTCTGGGTACAGGAGCCTCAAGCGCTTCCAGAAATCCCAGCACTGGGACGGAGTTTGTTGAATGCCCGACTCCTCCAGCCTCTGTGAAATCTTCCAGTAGAGGTATATGTTCCTGCCACTTCAGTTGAAGTTGAGGAGGACAGTGTACTCTGACCACACCTTGATGAGGGCACTGGTATGCTCCAGAGACCAGGTGGCAGCTCTTGGAACATGATCCATAATGGCCTTTGCTGATTAACAGAGCAGTTCAGCAGAAAACTGTCCTGAAGTGCTCAGCGCAGGATGCTACTAACGGTGGCAATGGGGGATAAGGGTCTGGCAGGAAAGGGAATGGCCCTGGAGGACTATTGAGACTCGTGACCTGGTAATATGCCCCTTGCTCCTGTCCATACTGCACTGTAGAACATGTATGGGCCATGCCACAGCAGAGGCATGTACATACCCACATCCCTCATGCATGCTAGCTTTCTTGCTGTCCACTCTCCTTCAGGAACCTGCTTCAGCACTTCAAATGTAGACAATGGGGAAGGGGTTATGGCACAACAATGCACAGTTGCAAGGGTAGATGTAGCACAGATATCCTATGGACTCTGATATCAATATTAGACAACCACTCTTCGTTCAACATATGTAGAGCAAAGATTTTCCATTCAAGTTAGAATGCCTGATAAAACTGAGGGCCTGGGTGAAAATAGCGGGTTCAAGCTCAAAACAAAAACAAGACTGAGGTACTGATCAGAAAAAGGAAGAACCTCAAGGAACTGGCTAGAACTCACCACTTTCTCTTCCTGCCCTCACACACCAAGGGTTTCCCCCACCAATCATGATGATGCAGAACCTTGGAATCCTGCTAATCCTTGATGTTTTCATTGCAGCAATGGCCAGAAGTGCCTTTGGCTAGTCAAGAGACTCTGGATCTTCCTGCCAGACATAGAGCTAACTATGGTCACCTATAAGCAAACCACTACTGAATGAGACACTTTAGGGTCTTCCCCAGGTAGAATTAACTGAAGACCACCCAATAATTTCAGAGGGTTAGGCATGTAGCAGCCAAACTCCTGATTAAAACAGATCATACCAGTGCTCTGACCCCTACCAGCTATAACTACGTCTGATTCATTTCAAGGCCCTGATCCATCTCTTTAAAGGCCTAAATGGATTAGGAAGCAACATCTCAGTGACTGGCTAGAGCTTTGTGTACCAACATGTTGGAGCATCCCTATTGAGCGTACCTGAATGGTGAACCCCTGATTTGTCCGCACATGAATTAGAGGTAGAGTTTTCCTAATGGAGTGCATTCTTGTTATGAACTGGAGTTTAGGTGAGCCAGAAGGACAGATGGAGCTGTGCTGATTTACAACAGCTGAGAATCTGGCTCCAAATCTTAACATCATCAAGGCACAGTTTAAATGATACGCATATTTTCAAAGGAATTCCCTAAACACCCAAGAAGAGGAGCAGACTAAATCCTTTTACACTGTGCCTTGTGTACTTATTAAAACCATGAGGTACCATTTGTCATGTTAATGGACATTCTAAAATGTGAATAAAAGGTGATTTTATAAAAGCCCTTCAGTATATCCAAAAGCAGAATTCAGTCTTTAGTTAGAAAAGATTAATATTAGACAGGTCAATGATTCTCACTTTTCAATAATCTAGCCATTCTTTTTCCACTCACAAGTCCTAGAGTTTCTTTATCAATTAGTCTTTCAAATAAGAGTCAATTGCAAGGCTTTGTAAACTTGTTAAAAATTTAAAATAAAATTAAATCAATAAATAAAGTCTGTCCAGATATTCTATGGTAGTGTTCTGCACTACCATGAGCCAGCATGGCATCATCTCAGATCTAACTCTGACATGGGATTTATTGACTCCAAAGGATTTAAAAAAAAAAAAAAATATGCTTGAGCAAGTGATTCATAGCCAATGGATATGGAAACACTGGAGAAGAACTATAAAACATCTATGTATCATATTCACAGGAATATGCACTTATTTTCAGAAAAAAACACCATGTTTAAATTGTGTCCCTCCTTTAAACTTCACAGATAAATCTTGTGCTAATAAAAGAAAGTTATTTTAGCCAATGACATTTACCTAATATTTACTATTGAAAGAATCCTACAGTTAGTAAATCAATCAACAACCACCACCAAGCAGATAAAAACAATCGATCAGTTAATGCTGTGCCTGAAGTGCATTTTAGTTAAAACAATAGAAAAATCACTTGATAAAAGCAATATTGCCTTGATCATAAATGGAAATTAACTAGCAGAGCAAATTCTTACTTTAGAATTCCATTTGCTCCTGTGTAAACTTCTACGGCATTGAGGCTGGAGGGTAGCATAGTAATAATCCTGTCTGCTTTTTCTGCTACTTCTGCTGGGGAATCCATTACCTTAAAAAAAAATAATAAAAATAATGTAACTGCTGTTGAAAGACAAAGAAAATATATCTTCTTTAACGACTTTTAAAGCACCACACCTAACAGCTAGACAAAAATGAAAACACAGGAAACAGACCACACCATTTGACAAGCTCTAGTGATAGAGGGAGAAAAATTTGATGAGGATCCTGTCAGAGATTCCTCCAAATTCTCCATCCAGGGGTGTGATTATAATACTATCCATGGATCCTCCAAGACTGAGGGCTAACTAACAATCTACTGCAAGCACAAGGTCATCTATGCAAAATGCACCTCCACACACTGTCTCTGGGGTAGTCCCATAATACTAGAGAATTAGTCCCACATGGATGACTGCCCCGACTTCCCTTCTATAGATACTGGGAGGGACAGGAAAAGACCCCCCTTCCACAGATGTATTTAATTTTAGAGCAACACACTCTGGTTAGCTTTAACTAAAGCTACCAACACTGCCAGCAGGAACACGTTGGCAGCATCATATGTGTTCTGGCCGACCGCCAGGGAGGCTTCCAAAGGCCAAGGCCCTTTGAGCAAAAAGAGCAGTTAGTCCTGGAAAAGTTCTGACAGCAAAGCCATCCCAGCCAATCTTAAATTACTGCAATAGCAAAACTGATACACAAAGTGAAAAAAAAAAAAAAAAAAAGAGTGAAATCTTCAGACTTTTTGTTTCCACCTTGCCATAATCATACTGTCGCCTACAAATTAAGTCAGTTTATGAACAGGTAAATGCAGCCAACCCTAAAAACATAGCCAACAACAATATTATAAATTAGTAACAGAGACCCATTAGAATGACTAGACCAGCCAGGGCAAGACTGTCGCAGGCAATATAATTCCTGAAGTGCCACAGAATTTAAGGCCAAAAGGGACCATCAGATCATGTAGTCTGACTTCCTCTATATCACAGGCCACTAAATTTCACCCCAATAGCTCTATATTGACCCCAGTGACTTTAGTCCTCAAGAGATGAAGGCCTGGTCTATATTAGGAAATTAGGTCATACAACTATGCCACTGAGACCTAACCCATGGTGTCAACCAAGCTACTCCCTCTTGGGGAGGTGGATTACCTACACTAACAGAAGAACCCCCCTCACTGGCACATGCAGTGTTTTCATGGAAGAGCTACAGCAGTGCTTCTGCAGCATTTTAAGTGTAAACTAGCCGTAAGCTGTTGTGTGCCAGAGGCAGAGGATAGGCCCCTGAAATGACAGGGAATTGACTAGTGAGATATGCTGAGATGACTAAGCGAACCATAACCCATGCTGCAGAGAAAAGTAAAAGTTTCCCCAAGGACAAGCAACACACTAAATATCTTCTGCCTATTAAGGACAGCAAGCAAAGTAAAATAACTTGACCAGATGCGAGATTAGAAAAACAAATTTTTACTTTATAGAAAAATTAGAGTGCAAGAATAAGTTTTATCATTAAAATCAATTTTACGGCACTGATATGCCTGATTGATGATATTGTTATGACCAATTACAATGCAAAATAAGTTAACACAAGCAGAGCTGCATTCATATAGTCTAACCTCAAAATACAATTTGTTACATGAAAAAAAAAAAAAGTTTTACTGATGGAACTTAAGAGTTGGGTTTTAACAAAAGCAACATGAGAAAAATATCTGCCATACCACACTTAAAACACAAGTCCAGACAACAATAAAAGACAAAACCACATAAAAGACGAAGAAAAAGACAAACTTCATTGCTACAATTTGAGTGATTGTATTTGAAACATTGCAGAAAATGTGTAAAAAAAAATCACAATTCAATATTGAATTCAAATAACTGCTAATAAAATTTTAAATGTATATAGAGAAAAGACATTTTAAAATAAGTCCTAAGAGACTTGTGCTTATTTTCAATACATTAACTCCCTTTTTCATAGGAGGAGGCTTCTTACATCACAAAGAAAGACTGGATGGAAATTCATCTTTGGAGAAGCGTTGCAAAATTAAAATCAGCCAAAGCCACCAAACCTAAAAATGAATAAGTTTTGGTGTCCAAGTGCAATAGTTTATTTGCTGACCACAACAATCTTGCATTACTTGACAAAGTTAGAGCAACAATGAACAGAAAGGAGTTGTTGAAAAGAAAAAAAGGTATTCATTCCTTCTCTGAGCCCCATCTTCAAAAATCAATCAAACCGAAGTGTTTCTGACAACTGTTTTTGTTTTTAAGTAAAAAGTTAACAGCTCCAATGTCCCTCACCAGAAACTTCCATACAGGTTTCAACATGTCCACCCTGCTAATTATCGAGCTGTTACAAAAAAATATTCTGAGACATGGCATCTTCAGGAGACAAATCACACACACACTGCGGGTGAAATCCTGGCCCCATCGAAGTCAATGGCAGAACTCCCATTGATTTCAGTCGGGGTAGAATTTCATCCATAACGTTTTTCCACACTTTCCAATAATATTTCTGTGTGCCTTCAAACTTCTTTAAAAGCTGAAGTTATTTTGAAAGAGATACAACGGTAAAGATAAAATACTTTGTCTCTTTTCCTTCACATCCAATCATCTTCGTTTTTGAGTTAGTGAACGTATTAACATAAAGATTGTAAAACACAATTTTTAATCTGTTAGCCAGTCTGAGACCATTAGGGTTCCAATCCTGCTTACCATACTCACATAGGTAGTTCTTTTGATCGTAGTAGGATCACTTGCAGGAAGAAGGTGAAGGGAGATCTTTTATAATATTTTCATCTATTCAAGAGCCTAAATATCACATATTCATGCTAAAGAATATCCTTGATAGTATGATTGTCTACTTCTGACTAAACTCTGAATCACAAAGCATAAATAAAAGATTCTGCTTTTTAGATTTTTTAAAAAAAAAGATTTAATTAAGGCTTTCCGCTTAACAAGGCACTGTTAATGTTAGGGGAAAAAAATAGTTTGGTTAAAAATGAAATATGAGTCTATGTTTATTTGACCCTAAACCGGTCCAACCATCCCTACTCAAATGGATATCTATGAGTTTAAACAATAAGTAAACACATAAAAGGACATATAAATATTAATCTCTCATATACACAATGTATTTATGAAACTCTAAACCTCAATAGGGCCCATTACCTCTTATTTAGGATGGTTGGCTTTTTCCTTACTTTTAAACAGTGACCATGAGAGAGAAGTTGAAAAAGGAAAAATGGGACAGTTTGGGTAGCTGGGTTTACCCAAAAGAATGATTAACTTTTTTTCTTTTTGTTTTAAATACACAATACAATATCTGCTGATCGGTAAGACACAGTTGCAGACAGCGAAAGGAGGCAGACAGATTCCAAAACACACAATTGATACTAGGTAGAATGAATGAAGCAATATCAGCAGAAGGGCTTACTGCTGGTTAGTATGTATGTATGTGTTCCCTCCGTGCCCAAGCCACAGATGGTGGGAGTCTGTCCTTTTTTAGTTCAAGCTGTAGAAACTCATGCTTTTAGTTCTGGGGGTCTCCAATTCAATCCCCAGTGCTGGTCAAGATGACAGCCATCACATAAGTGGGGGCTACACCAGAATTTTAATCTGGACTTGCATGCAGCTTCTTATTTGAAATAACTATTTCCAGCTTTCTGACAGGTAGGGTTGCCAACTGTTTAATCACACAAATCCAAATACCCTTGCCCTGCCCCTTGCTCCACACCTTCCCAGGGACCCGTCCCCCCTCCTTCCATCGCTTGCTCTCCCCCACCTTCACCAGGTTGGGTGCAGGGCACAAGCCCTTGGAGGGAGTTTGAGTGCTAGAGGGGACTCAGGGCTGGGGTACAGGAGGGGTGAGGGCTCCGTTCGGGAGGCACTTACTTCAGGTGGCTGTGCAGCAGGGCTAAGGAAGGTTCCCTGCCTGCCCTGGCTCCACGTCACTCCCAGAAGAGGCCGGCAAGTCTCTACAGCCCCTGGGGGGACAGGGGGCTCCATACACTGCCCCCGCCCTGAGCACCGACTCCACAGCTCCCATTGGCCGGAGCCCACTGTACCACCCACTGGGAGCCACCCAAGGTAAGTGGGGCCAGGGGGCTTCACGCGCCACTTCCAGAAGCAGCCAGCATGTCTGGGGGGGCCAGGGGCTCCGCACGCTGCCTGCACCCGCAGGAGCTGCCCCCGCGGCTCCCATTGGCAGCACATCCTGGCCAATGGGTGCTGCAGAGTCAGGGCTGGAGGCGGGAGCAGCGCATGAAGACCCCCTACCTGCCCCCCAACAGCCACAGGGAGAGCCAAGGACCAGGGCAGACAGGGAACCTGCCTTAGCCCCGCTGCGCTGCTGGACTTTTAGTGGCCTAAAATCTCCTGGTTTGGCTTCAGTATCCTCAAAGAGATAGGGCCTGATTCCAGGAGACTCCTGGAGAAAGTGGGAGGGTTGGGAACCCTACTGATAGGGGTGAAAATGTCAGTTATTTATACTGATAGTACAGCTGAAGATTCAGCAACCTGTTTCCGTCCTTTTACAGACATTATAAAGTCACATTATCTACACTGTACTGGGTACATAAGTTAAAATCACTTCAGTTTAATAGTTTTGTTATACCAATAAAATAAAAACCAGCAGGATCTTATTAAAGGGAAAAAGGCAAAATACCACATTTATTGTGAATACAGAAAGAAACATAGTAAGCAGTTAGTTATAGCTATAACATTCCATTCAATCATACAAACACACACACACACAGGTTCTGCAAGGTTGTTATCATAGTTACCAGCCTTCGAGTTGCTCATGCCAAGCCACTGGCCAGGTGGCCTGGACATGAGGAGGGAGCAGGGCCTTGTCAGATGCTCATCTGATGCTCCTGGAAGTTGGTTTGCAGAATCAGACCCCAAAGTTCTCACTTTTTAGAGTCTATTTTTATAGGAATTTCTTCCTATGCCAGTCTATGGGAATTGCTTCATCATGCTGTTGCTGAATCAATCAGCAGATAACATCTTGGAGCCGTCAGGAATGTGCTATCTTGTTCTTTGGTTCTCCCATTCTTTAGGCTGTTGGGTGGATTCCAGTCTGCCCTCCGAGGGTCCTCTGGTTATTTCCACTTGGCGCCTTCTTCAGCCGATGGACACTGGATTCTTAGGCTGGCACCTCCCTGATCATTCAGTTATATCCACACCAAGCATCCATCCACATACATCCTCTATCTATATTTTAATCACAATTGTTAATACAACGAAAGGGCGGGGAGTCTCTGGGTGCTGTTTCTGTTGTTAGAGTATTGCTTTGAGTCTCTCTCTCTGTGAATTGCTTTGAGAACAGACTGTCTTAGAATGTACTAACACAATTAGCAGCTTGCAAGTTTCACACACAGAGGGAGAGAAACAGCACCAAAAACCAAGAGACCTCTTAATTAGTAATACCCTGGAATTTAAACTATGGGGAATCAAACTCATTTGTGATTTTAATACAGAACTTCTTTAATATGATCCAACAGTTTGCCTGTTATGTTATGGTTGCAGGGCAAAGCTGCGTTAAGACAGTCTTATACATTAAAAGGAACACACACAAAAATCCCGAACTAAAACCTTTGCCCCATTCACACCACCCAGAAAAACCTGAATAAGTTTCAGAACTGGTCCAGTAATATATATTTCCTGTGCAGACAGAGCCTCTATCAGGATAGACAGAAGTATAGAAGACATTGAACAATATTTCTTTCTATAAATGTTTATTCATTCTGTCCATGGAAAAGCCTCCTTTTTTCAAAAATAGTGGGAAACACAAGTTCCGCCAATCTATTGTTATTTATTGTAACGCTTAAGAGCCATACTCATGGACCACGACCCCACTGTGCTAGTTGCTATACAAATACAGAACACAAAGATGGTCCCTGCCCCAAAGGATTTGCAGTCTAAGACACGAGTTCATTAAATACCTCTGAGGGAGAAAGCTCTAAAATGCATATGATGTGACAGGAGAAACTGTACCAGGCCTCAGAAAAGCTGGAAGTCTGCTGACTGTGTTTATAGTATATATGTGAAACAGCTATTCGATTACTCTTCATGTTCTGATTCAGAGCTCTGCATAACAAACATTCCTTTAAATCCAGAAGAGAATGAAAGAGGAAAATTATGCAAAATCATGAAGAATGGACAGTCTCTTCACAAATCTGAAAGCTTTTTTTGCTATTTTTAAAAAGGAGAAGCCCTCACACTTGTCCCTCAGTCACTGAAATAAATCTGCTTAATATTTCTAGAGCAAACCACTTCTATTGGCAGTATACATCTCATTTACTATTTGCACTGTCAGAAGTTAACTAAAATACTTTGAAAGAAATAAAAATGTTTAAAATTGTAAGTAATTGGGAGTACTTGCATTACTTTAAAAAAATACAATACTGTAAGAGTTAATTTAAAAAAAAAAAAAACTGCCAACACAGGAATTGCCATACTGGAGCAGAATAGTGGCCCACCTAGTTTAGATCTTGTTAACAGGGGCCAGTGCCAGATGTTTCAAAAGAAAAAACTCTGCAGCAGTAGGCAGTTATATGAGAACCAAACCCCAGAAAAGTTTCCTTCTAACACCCAATCATTGTAAGTTGGTTGATGCCCAGAAGCATGGAGGTTTGCATCCCTTCTTAAGTTCTTGTTTAATAATTTTAAAAAAATATTTACTATAACAACTCAATTTCACAGTTCTGTGTTTCTCCTGCAAGGCTATACACACCCAAAGCAGTACAGAAAATTCAGTTTTTTAGGCTTTTTGATGAGCCTCTAGCATCTTCAACTATTTTAGTTAACACCCCCTACAAACACAGGTCCTAAAAGGTATGTAAATGGAGTCATAATTGGAGAGATTTCCAAATTCCCACAATTGGGTCACCTCTAAATCATTTTGAAGGATCCCTTTTCCTGTGATTACTCCTTCTGCCACTCCACATAGAAGCCCATCCAAAGCCATACCACCTCAGAGCGCTTTTCCTAAGTCTCTTGTAGCTCCTCCCCTACACTCAAATGCCTCTTCCCTTTTCCTTACCTCTCTCTGCCTTTCACCCTCTACTACAGGTGCCTGGGTTTAGCAAAAGAGCCTATTACTACCTGCTATTCATCACAGGCAGATAGATGGCCACCTTGCTGCTAGTAGGCCATCCATCCAGTTTTAAACCACAGTCCTGCTTTTGTAATGCACGTCCCACGTCTGGCATGGAGACAAAACCGGATGTGGCTTTGACAGTCAGGGACACCATTTTGAAGAGAGTGCTGGTCTGCCCCCCCACCAGCATGACCTTACATGTACCCTGGCAGTGTGACGTTCCTGGAAGCACCGGAACGTCCAGTATTTTGAGGATGCATAATTGGCCACCCTATTTCTGACATATGTTGCTTCCCCAGTTGACTGCTTCTGAGACTATTGTAGTAATTGGGGAACGAAGCAGTGGACAGGCAAAGACATCATCCCCCCTCCACTCAACAGTTCCTAGCAGTAGCAGAAACCACCTGCAGTGAACACGGACAATTGACAGCCTTCACTGCTCCCTGCTCTCTTCTCTGGCATTCCTACTGGTTCTACCCCACACCCCAGATCAAAGGAAAGGCAGCCCTTGCCACACAATGTTCCTTTTGCGGTAGCTTCTACAGGCCCCCCTGGACTCAAGTTTCCAAGTCCTGGCTGGTGTAGGATTTACACCTCTGAAAGAAAAGGAGGAAATTATTTTCAAGGGGTTTTTTAAGTGTGTTATTTGTATTCGAGACTAAATATTGTGTTCAGGAGCATAAACAGGCTTTTGGCTTTACTTACTTTTAAAAGTATTTCTGCTCACCTTTAAAGTCACTTAATATCTCATGTTAAGTCTTGCAGCTGATGCCAAGGATTCTATTACTAAGGCAACAATGAATTGTATGAATGGTGAGCCTTGACAAGTCCCACTGTATTCCTGATATCCTTTGTTCAATCAACTTTTCAGCCTTTTTTTGGTTGTGTGTTTGTATAGTGCCTAGCACGATAGTGCCCTATTCCATGCATGGGGCTCCTATGTGCTAACACAAAACAAAATAATTAAAGCCAAGAAATAGGCTGTAAAGGTTACTGATCCACTTACAGCATCAATTCATTATTCAAATCATTATTCAAAACCAGATGGAATTAGATGTCCAATTACTAGTGGTTTTCTGCCCTGCAGAACACCTTGATTGTAACAGTAACATTTTCACTATTTAAGAATACAATCAGCTCTAACAATTAAAGATCTTAGTTAGAACGGTATTCCTTGCACCTACTCACACTTCCCTTACAACTGCTGAATATTCCCCCCCCCCCCCGCACTGTTCATCATATCACATGCAGAGTAGCCACAATATTATTTTTGTTCTGGTTTCCACTTACCCTAGCAACATTTTTTGTCTTTAGCTCTTTTGTGCTCATTAGTCCTCCTACAAATAATGGGCAAGTGCCAAGAGCCCTGTAGCATCTAAACTTAAAAAAAAAAAAAAATCACAGACTCTTGCTCTGAAGCATGGACCATACAATCATGCAAGATAGTGGCTAGGATCCAGGGCCCATTAAAAAGCAATGAGAGTGTTGCCATTGACTGCAACAGGACCAAGCTATCACAAGATGCACATGTGTGAGGTGGGGAGAGGGGGAAGAACAGCTAACTAGCTTTATAATTAGCAACACATATCCATCATTTACTTTCCTTCCCTCCTTTTTCTTTTTCTCCCACTACAACCCTCCCATCAAAATAAATAATCACATCAGTAATTTGTTGTTTTAAATTATGCTTAGTGATGTGTACCAGAGTCAGAATGTCTAAGGAAAGTCATTTTAACAAATGCACAGTTAACATTAAAATAAAGAAAGTGGGTTACTATACCTGGGCTCCCGAGTCTTGAAATTCTTTGCCAGCTTCTGGGAATACATCATATGCAACAACAGGATATCCGTGTTTTACCAGGTTTTTTGCCATTGGATTTCCCATGTTACCCAGCCCAATGAATCCAACTGGGGTTTTGGAGGCCATTGCCCTAGAACACACTGATTTCAATACAATAAATTAATATTTTGGAGAAATATACCTTAAAACATAAGAATAAAATCTACTGAGCAATTTAACTGGCTTCTTTGAAACATGGGGGGTCCAGGGGGGGCAGGGAAGTAACTTCAAACCCAGTTATATTTAAGTTTCAAGTGGACAGATTTAAATCCTATTCATATAAAATGTAAACAGTGTCCCATTACTTTTTACCAATATAATCTCAGTCCGAGATAAAGCAATTTCACATTTTAAAAGCATTTCTCCATTTTAAATATTGGATTTCTTAAATTGAATATTAATGAATGATACCTAACCAATAACCCTGAAGACAGAAATCCCATTTAGCCACAGAACAGATAAGGTTGGTGAGGTAATATCTTTTACTGGATGAACTTCTGTTGGTGAGTGAGACAAGCTTTCATGCTACACAGATCTCTTCCTCAGGTCTGGGAAAGGTACTGAGTGTCACAGCTAAATACACCTCTACCCTGATATAATGCGGTCCGATATAACGCAAATTCGGATATAACATGGTAAAGCAGCGTGCCGGGAAGGAGGAGTGCTTTACCTCGTTATATCCAAATTTGCGTTACCGCAAGTGGTACCTCTGCGCCTGCCCCCCCACAACTTGCTGCGGCCCCCCCTCCCCAGCTCACCTCTGCTCCGCCTCCTCCCCGAGCGCACCACCACCACTCTGCTTCTCCCTCCCTCCCAGGCTTCCCGCGCCAAACAGCTGATTGGCACGGCAAGACTGTGAGGGAGGGAGGGAGAGGCGGAGCAGTGGCGGGGCGATCAGGGGAGAAGGCAGAGGCAGAGCAGAGGGGAGCTGGGGCGGGGAGCGGTTCCTCTCCCTACCCCGGTATTATGTGGTCTCACCTATAACACGGTAATATTTTTTGGCTTCCGAGGACCGCGTTATATTGGGGTAGAGGTGTATAAGGTCATAGAATGTATGACAACTACTTAAGCTAAGGAACTGTTCAAGGTGACATGGCCTGTTAACACCCCTGTAGTCATGGGAAAAAATGGGGAGTTAGTGGATTACAGATTGCTGTAATAAAAATCATAAATCCAATGTCTTTATTAAGACAATGGTACATAGCATCTAACAAAGTTATGATTTTAAACTCCCATGCTTGTCTTTTGAAAGCGTTGTGCAGATTTCCTTTGAAGATGAAGACTGATAGATCAGATAAAGAGGGATTACTTTTCAAAAAGTGTTCACCCACAGGTGATGTGGCATTTTGTCTTGTCATTTTCCTGCGTTAATTCATTTAGGAGCATATTGATTGTCTGGTTTCTCCCACATAGTTGTTATTGGGGCATTTAGTGCACTCCATGAGTTACACCACACATCGTGATAGTAATATGCAAGATTTTGAAAGGTGTTTTGTTGGGGATGTTGATCAAGGCAGCAGTGTAGACATGTCTGCCGGTTTTGCAACTGTTGTTGTGGCAGGGCCTGGTGCTACTCAGAGTTGGCATTTCCTGGTCTGTGGGGAGCTTGCTTCTGATGATTAGGTTGGAGAGGATGGGGGGTTGTTTGAAGACCAGAAGAGACGGTTAAGGAAAGATTTATTTCGTGGAGTACCTGTCCCAGGCCTGAGGAAGAGCTCTGTGTAGCTCAAAAGCTTGTCTCTCTCACCAATAGAAGTTGGTCCAATAAAAGATATTGCCTCACCCACCTTGTCTTTCTAATATCCCGGGACTGACATGGCTACAACACCACTGCATACAACAAAGGGGAAAGGTGTCAGGTGGCTGAAATAAAGGCTGCCTCTCGGAGACACAGAGGGCTCTCACAGAGGGACTAAGGACAAAGGGGGAGAGCTGGAGCCAGAAATGGATTCCAGCTTGGCTGGCTGACTGCACTGGCTTGGCCAGGATGTTGCATACATCATATGCAACAACAGGATATCCGTGTTTTACCTTTGCCTCTCTTTGCTAACCTAAGGACTTTCAGATTCTGTAGGCCAGGTGACTAATATATTACCTTGTTTTGAAAAGGCTACCTACTGTAGCTGCAAATACTCACTGAGAGCATTGCGCCATGAACGGGTACAGTACAAGCCTCCTGCGGGTGTGTAGCTTGGCTGAATTCACAGCAGGAAGGTCCAGTCTTGGAGGCCACGGGCCTGCCCCTTCAGAACTGTGTGAACCACTAGGGCTCGGCACACTAAAGAGGTCACGCCCATGAGACTGGTTATAAGCTAGGGCATAGACCTGACTTTGTGGATCTGTGAAAACCACCAATTCATTTCACATAGGTTGCCAAACCACTATCAGATGGTGACTGGTCACTACCGTCTGTGGCCAAATGTAAACCACTGAAAGAGAAAGTCTCCATGACACATTGTCAGTCCCTTGAACAATGGCATAAAGATTACTTATAAAATGCTACAGTCTTCACTGCAGGAGCAACTTTCAAAGAAGTACAAAAAAATAAGACAAAAATATAACATGATGTACAATGTACTAATACAGTGTGCTATGGCGGTTTATGGATACATGGAAAATAATGTAGTTTTCAGCCATTTTTAGCACAAGCTACTGTGTATGGGTATATAATGTCAGGCAATGCATAATTCCCATAAATACCAATGTATAATAATTCCTTTCTAATCATTCTAAACTAAAATAATCCTAGCTCAATGCTAGGGCAGATGCCAGTTTTTAGGTCTTACTGCCAGTTACAAAAAAGACAATTTTTCCTTGAAAGGAAGAGAAAAATCACTTGTTTTAATGTTTAATCTGAATGAGAAGACCAAACAGACTATGAGGATAATAAATTAAACTATCCAAATTCAAAAGAAAAATTGCATATCCTATGCTTAGCCTTTCAGATGTCACATTGCTTAAAGAAGAATCTTTCTTAGTTCAGAAAACACTTCATTCATTATTTTAAAGGTTTTTTCTGACTTTAAAGTGCCTTCTTAGCTAAAAACAGTCAGGCTCTCATTTATACCACTATTTTGTTAGTGTCATATTTAATAAGTCAGGTGTATCAAGAGGACTCCTGTTAAGCCCTGGTTTCCACAAATGCCAACAACAATGATCTGGCTGGATAAATATTGCCAGTTTTTGTTTTTGTTTTTTAAAAAGACTACACTGTAATTTATAAACACGTTCTAATATCTATATGTCCAAGTATGCAAAGAGCAAATCACTATAAAACATGCCAAACATAAAAAACAACTGAACATACACCCCTGACCATACTCTTCTTGAAATCTAGTCCTCTCTTGGACTCTGTGATTCTGACCTCTCCTGGTTCTCCTCCTGTCTTTCTAATTGCTCCTCTCATACACCCCCTCCCGCAACTTCCTGTGGGGATTTCACAGGGCACTATCCTTAGTCACCATCCCTTTTCCATCTATACATTATCTCTGGGTAATCTCGTCCACAAACACAAATTCAAGTACAGTCTCTATGCTGATGACTAAGGCTAAGATTTTGTCATGGATGTTTTTAGTAAAAGACACAGACAGGTCACAGGCAAAAAAGAAAATTCACAGAAGCCGTGATCTGTCCATGACTTTTATTAAAAATATCTGTGACAAAGTGGAGATCTATGGGTCCCCACACCGACCTGAAGCAGGGCAGTGCACAGGGGCTAGGAGCTGCCTTCAGCAGCTGGGGACTGTGCAGTACCCCTGCTGCCAGCAGCTCTGGGGGCCCACAACGGCCAGGAGCTTGGGGGTTCTCCCAGCCACAGCCAGGAGCTGCAGGGGGTTTCCTACTGCTTGCGGAGGCCAGGAGCTTGGGGGTTTCCCCACTGCCCATGGCATCTGGGAGCTCGGGGGTTCCCCTTCTGTTTGCAGCAGCTGAGAGCTGTGAGGTACCCCACCACCCACAGCGGCCAGGAGCTGCAGGGGCCACTAGAGGCAGTCGGGGTACCCCACAGCTCCCTGCCCACATGGGCAGTGGGGGGATCCTGCAGCTCCCAACCACCACAGGCTGAACGCATGGAGGTCGCTGGAAGTCACGGATTCCGTGATTTCTATGACCTCCGTGACTAAATTGTAGCCTTACTGATTACTCACAGATCTTTCTCGCCAAACTACAATCTCAGCCTGACATCTCCTCATGGAGGTCTTGCCATCAGCTCAAGCTCAATACAGCTAAAACAAACCTTGTCCTCCTGCACCCACTAGATTATTTCTCAATCACTGTAGGCAACACCAACCTGCCTGTCACTCAGGCCTGTAACCTGCAAGTTATCTTTGACTCTGACATCTTTCTGGGTCCTTTATCCAGGCTTTATCTAAACCTTGCAGATTCTTTCTGCATAACAGATCTAAGATATGGCCTATCCCATCAATCCACACAGGTAGTGCTCTCATCCAGGCATCATCTCAGTTACAACAGCACCCTTCTCTCTGGCCTTGACAAATGCAGTCTTGCCCTACTCATATCCATTCAGAATGCTGCTGCAAAGATCATTTTCCTAGCGCATCATTTTGAACATGTTACTCCTCTCTTTGCATCCTTCCACTGGCACCCCTTTCTCCACTGCATCAAACGTTAAGGTATTTATCTTCACTTTCAAGGCCCTTCACAACCCATCCCCACTATAGCTACCATCTCATTCACTATCGAGAAGTCTACTTCTGCCTCCAATCGCCCATTTGTTAATTTTTCAAACAACCACCTTTGAGTGCTTTCTCCTATGCTGCTCCATGCACTAGGGAGGAGCTCTTCATAAACATTTGTAAAATTACTTCATTAAAACTCTCCTTTGCTGTGATGCCTAAAAAACAACCCCAAAGAAAAAAACCAACCTAAAACTTGACAATGGTTAATCTGCTGGTGTGCTGAGACCTCTGCCTATCATATTGACTGATACTGTCTCATTATTTACTAATACTCTACTATTTGTCTACATCCATTTATTGTCTCTTGTCCTATATTTAGATTGTAAGCTCTTAGGGGCAGGGACCATTTTTGTTCTGTGTCTGTACAGCCCCTAGCACAATGGGGTCCTGGTTCCTGACTAGGGCTTCTAGGTGCTATGGCGATATAAATAACAAAAACAGACAGTCTGATATACTAATTGGAACACATTTTAATGCATGGAAAACTGGATATTTTCCAAGTTATAAGGTAAGTTACATCATAGTTTTTATTTCTTATAGAATTTTGGGTTATTACACCAGTAGTTAAACCAATATTGAATTAGCCACATTAAGAATAATACAACTTCACTTACAACTTTGAAAATATCCAATTTCCCCTGTATTTCAATCCAGGAAAACCTATTAAAATAAACTGCCAAAGTTGCTTAGTAGAGGCTGTTTTCAACTAAAGGTATTTAAAACTTTGATTTACTTTAAAAGTGGTCTCTTGAGATAGAGGATTGCTGATTGGACGTGGTTTGGAGGGAAGCATCATTGTAGCAAGATCCACTTCCCATATCCATATTCTAGACAGAAGAGGCACAATAAATATGTCAGATTTAAAATATTCAAATCATCCAACTTTAGAGATAGGCTGATAATTGATTTTTCTGTTCCCTGGCAGTTCTGAAAAACTGGGGAAAAAAATTTGGTTTGAGTTGAACTGAAGCCAAAAAAACTGAAAAATTTCAGCAAAATGTTTTTCAATCAATTTCAGGTCAAATGAATCCTGAATTTTTTGGCTGGTGGCAGCAGACTTCTTATAACCATCATCCCAGGGGTTAGAGCAGTCACCTGAAAGGTCCAGGTTCCTTTCCTCCCTCCGCTGGGTATAGAGCCAGGATTTGAACTTGGGTCCACCATATTGGAGAAGAGAGACCTAACCACTGAGCTCTGGGATATTCTGGAGCAGATCTCTCTCAACCTTCCCTGTTAAAAACTGTTCTAGTTTTTAATAAATAAATAGCGAGCAAGGACTTGAACTCGGTGAGTGCCATGACAATCATGCTATAGAACCACACACTCTCTCTTTGTCCCTATTACTATATAAATGACAATTAATAGTTATTGAGAAATAGTCTGCACTAGAAGTGCTACAATGGCGCAGCTATGCCACTGTAGTGCATCTGGTGAAGACCTTCCATGCTGATGTAAGAGAGCTCTCCCGTCACCATAACTACTACACCTCCGTGAGAGGCGGAAGCTATGTTGTCAGGAGAACATCTCCCGCCGACATAGCTCTGGTGTGGACAGTGCTTCGGTCGCTGTAATTTGTGTGGCTCAGGGTGGTAGCTTTTTCACTCCAGAGCAATGTATGTTATATTGACATAAGCGGTAGTGTAGATCTGCCCTGAGCTAGACAGAGAGAGAAAGGATCTATACCCTGGTGGTTAGGATACTCACCTAGTACATGGGAGAGTCAAATTCAAGTTCCTGCTCTAATGACCAGATAGTCATAGAAAATGGAACAGCTTCAATAGGAGAAATTGAGGAAGACCTGTCCCCAGAATATCCCATAGCTTAGTGGCTAGGGCACTCTCCTGTAATGTAGGAAACTCAAGTTCAAATCCCTTCTCTACATCAGGCAAAGGGAGGAACTGAAAGGCCTCCCACAGCCCAGAGGAGTGCTCTAATCACTGAGCTAAGGTTTTAAGGGAGGCCACTTCCTCCTCCTCCGAGTCCTCAATAAAAAAAAGTTTGGCCCTAAACTATTTGACAAGTTTGTGAATAATTTTCAGTTGATCAAACTGCACATTTTGGCAAATAAACTATTTGTACAAATTTTTTACCCAGCTCCTAACAAAGTTAAATTACCCTTCACTTATCAGGAACAGAACCACAAACATTGGTTAAGCATATGGGTCTGAAATTCACTGCTGGCATAAGCATAGGTACAACTCTTAATTCTGGTGGAATTGTGTATACATACAGCAGAAGTTAACTTGGCTTGGTTACAATGTCTTCAGGCTCAATAGCTGAAATACTTCCAATTGCTCTGTTGTCATGAAGAAACTCTTGGCTAGGCCTTCCCTTCATTTTACTCAAAAACAAAAACTCTGATCCTGCAATCAAATCTGTGCAGGCAGACCCTTTCTCCTATTTACTTGGAGGACCTACCTGTACTGATCCAGTTGCAGGATCATGGCCTTAGAATGGAAGGATTTCAAGACTATTGAGTTGTAGCTCACAAAAGCTTATGCTCAAATAAATTGGTTAGTCTCTAAGGTGCCACTAGTACTCCTTTTCTTTTTATAAATTTAAATGTTTCTCTTTTGAGTCTACTACTACTAAAATACTCTCTGATTTCACAATTTTGTTGAAGAATTCTATAAAACTGAGTGAATCTCTGAATGCCTGTTTCTTGATTAACATTAACAGGCAATCAATGGGTAAGATACTTCCAGTGTAGATGCCCCCTTGCCTTAATTTCCTCATGAGGTAAGTATTATTTTACAGACACTGGGCTGTTGTGAGGATTCATAAACAATGTTTGTACGTTAAAGATAAAAATGTAACTACTAAATATTTTTTTTCCAAACATGCACGTAATGTTACAATTCACATTTGACCCTGTGATTAAAGTACTATATTGGGTTTGTTCTCTTTTGATCCCACTTACCATTAGGCTAATAGAGCTAATCTGCAGTAGAACACTAAAAGTTAGTGGTGCTTCAGTCAACTGTACAGCATCAACAGAAGCACCAACTAATTGAGTAGGTCCACGTTACCAACCCTGAATTGATATAAGGTTCGTTTGTGTCCACAACAGGGCTGCCTAACACAGATTCAGTGGGGATGGGGAGAGGGCTGTTATCTTTGATAAAAAGAACAGCACTCCCTCAGTTGGCAAAAACTTCTTAGTTTGCTAGCAAAGCCTCTCCACTATCCCAATATACCTGCTTCAGCAACCAGCAGTCCCACCCGAGAAGTGCCTCCCAGAAAGGGTTTCCCCCATCATGACCCCAAATATTTTAATCTCAGTCTCTCTCGCCCCTCCCCTTCCATCCATCCAGCTGGAAATTACCAGATGAAACTGCACATCTTGGCCATCTGATACCCTCATACAGACATGTCCACAACCAAAATACTCTCCCTACATGTTTCTCTCTCAGCTAAATTTATGCCTCCAGTACAAATGTACAAAGTCAGCAATCCAGCTGTGGTTTGCCAGCTGCAAGCAGCAGTTCAAACAAGCCACTAGGGAACTCACAGCAAGTGTGCTAAGGAGCTTCACTGGGTGAGGCAGCTGACAGATCTGAGAACTGTCACAGCTGACAACCAGTCATGACACTATGGACATTACAATCAACTGATCTCTCTAAAACCAGGCAAACCCTTAGACTAATCAGAATTAACAAGGGAGGATGACAAAACTAATGTGTGCGTAGAAAGACAGGGAAGAAGAGAAGAGAACATACGAATGACTGGCACTGCCTTTAATAGGCAACTGTAAATTCCATTTAAGGCACCCAATCCTGCAAACACTTCTCACAGTCAATGGGACTTTATGATAATCACATGTAAGTGTTTGCAGCAGAATCAACTTAAGCACCTAGGATATATCTACACTGCACTATAAGACTGTGCTTAAGCTTGGGTTCAAGGTTAACCCCCCCTTGTATCCACACTGCTATTGCACCAACCCAGGGCTCAGACCCAGGGTCCAAGCCCTACTGTTTTGCAGCGTAGGCATGTCCTGGGACTCATGTCCTGGGAGTCTGCCAGATGTATTCCACAGGTCAACTTCCTTAGTCCTTTCTATCCCAACAATCTGTAATGGACTCTGTTGAAAATGGAAGCCACCCCCACTCCTTGAAGTATGGCAGTTGCTCCCATCAGCATTAACCCATTCTCTTCTGATCTCCGAGCTGCAAGCTGATTGGCGAGCCTCCTGGCAATGGAGGCTGAGCAGAGCAAGTCTTTTGCAAAGCATGCTGCTTTATGGTTATGGGAGCACAGCCAAATTTTGGTGAATCTCTGGTGCAAGGCCAGAGAAACTGGTCAGCACAGGCACCATGAATGACCTGGCATACCAGCAGACAGTTAAAAAGCTGGCAGCTTTGCAGATTTTCAGGATAGGTGATCAGTTTAGGGAGCGTATTAAGACGCTGAAGAGCAAGTACTTGAAGACCAGGGACAAGAACCACACCTCTGGCAACTCTCCAACAACATGCCCATTTTATGAGGAGTTTCACTCGGTGCTGGACACGGAGTGCCTGGGTGCTGGGCACCAAACCAACTGTGCTTCATGATGACTGGGATGGTGCCCAGCTGGCCCCTGAATCTATCATGGGGACTGATGGGAGCCAGCAGCAGGCTCTGAGTGAGGTGCATGAAGTGACTATTTATGAAATCAGTCCCTAGCAGACTGTGGATCAGGATCAATGGCAAATTCTAGGTCCCTATTAGGAAGAGCCATTTGATTCCCCCACCTCCGAGGAACAGACCGCTGCTGAGCCTGCGGCAAACCTGGTAGAGACAGAAGCCACCCCAGATGCCAGTAAGTGTAGGACTTCAATTTACAGCTAATTACAATAATAAGAGGGATTTCTGCTCTAAGAAGCAATGCAAAAATTACAGTAAGCCCCAGCTACCAGCGTGTTCACTACTGGCAGATTGTATCACAGCATCTTGGCATTTCCCCTTCCCTGCCATCCTACCATATGGAATTCAAAATGGTGACTGGGAATTTCAAACATTTATAAAGAGGCATAAAGGGCATTTTCATTGTAAAGTAACCAGTGCTTGCCACGGTCATTCATGTTCTCCTTTCAATAGTAAGGGCTTGAAATTTGCCACTCTGTAATCATTTCTCCTCTGTCTATGGAGCCCCACCTGGAAACAGTGCACTCAGTGTGTGTGTGTTTGGAAAACAGTCTTCTATTTCCAAATCTAGTCCATTTCAGTTAGAGATATTCCATGATGTTTTCAGGTCACAAAATCATTTCTCCCAAGTCCGAGTGAGGTGTCCATTTTTACCCAGAACTTGTACTAAGTGCAGAGAGGAGGAACGCTGTAGAGTTCTGCATGTTTGCATGCAGCAACAACAGGGTAAACCATGTGTGAGATAATACAGCATCCTGTTAATTCCCTCAGAAACTCTGACCCAGTCCTGGTTGCTCAGAGCTACAAATGTTTTCTTAAGCAGGAACTCCATACAGTCAAATAGAGAGAAGGGTGTATTTGACAGGTCCTCCTTTAAGCCCACTCCACTCACAGATGTGCTGTTTGATCACTATACGTTTGAATACACTGCAGGTTTCTCACCAGCAGCTTGGAATAACTTCGCCCTTTGCCCCACAAGAACTGTTATGTCCTCCAAAATGTGAAAGGCCTGAAACGATAGTGCCCTTGCTGCAAAAGGCTCTCTCTATCTGCACCCCCCGCAGAAAAAAGGTTGTAATTTTAACTTTACTATTGTCTCTAAAGTTAACAAGGCTGTGTCCAGAGAAAGTACATGGACTGAAGCATTCCTTCACAATATATGATGGTTCAGTTGAGAAATGTAACATTTTACGTCCATGAGATTCCACGAAAATTAATTCTGTGATCCTCCACTGACCTATTTTAGACAATAACCCTCTACTTCTTGTCCTATTTCAGGGCCTCTCAACCTCTATTGCCTGCTGTTCATTGGGAACTCAATCCTGGCCCAACATACCCAGTGACAAGCAGGCAGAGAGGCTGAGACTTGCAATCCGAGTGAAGGACAAGGTTTCAGAGATTGAGCAGACGCTTGCAAAGCAGTTCCTGTGACAGGAACAGCGGCTAAGGGGGAGGACCGAGCTCAACAGAGAGAACTGTTTCATCAACTTAAGTTCATCATGGCTGCAAGAGCACTGGCTCCTGCTGCCTCCCTACACGATGGCCTGATTCCCCTGCATTGTACCTCAGGCATGCAGTAGCTTGGATAACTATGTCAGGGTGGCCCAAGCATTCAGGCCTCATGAGCAGCTGGCTATGCAGCTTTCCTTCTTCAACCCCTCTTCTGTGGATACCTGCAACTCCCTGTCCCAGTGCCAAGCGAGCAGAAAACAGGAAAAGAAGGGGGGGAAAGAATGCAGGGCCAGGAAGCATATAGCAGTCAGGGGGTTGGGTTGGGTTTGCACCATTTTCAGGGGAAGGGAATAACGTTCTTCTGGTATGTGTTCTGGTGTGTTGTAATGGCAGCTGGTCTGTCCAGCACTGAGTGACACTTGTACTGTTTTAATATGTGTTTACAAACAAAGCCTTTTAGGTCTTCAAGAAAGTGTATTGCTATCATTGCCTCACTTGACAATCATGATTTCAGATAATAAACTATACATAAGCAAACACTATTCCTCTATTTACCAAAGGTACAGCAATTCACATTTCAATAAATTCTATACATAAACCCATGCTGCCCCCAATTCATTAATTATGTCATTCATAATTGCATTGGATGGCAATCAACCCATACACCTTCCAAAGCACTAGACATTTAATTAGCCACTTTCCGCCCCCAAAAGCACATTCGTACAGGTACTATTCCCTTTCGTCCATTGGGCCATGTAAGTCCATAATATGAGAACACAATGTATCCCTGACTTCTGCTGCCTGGGTGCAACCAGCTCCCACACTGATAGCTGCACTTGCTGGCTGAGGGTACCAATCCAGCAGCCCCTCACTGTCATAGGTCCATTCAGGGGGAAATGGCTCACCTCTAGCTTCACAAAGGTTGTGAGGAGCACAGCAAACTACTGTAATGCAGACAGCATTGATGACACTGGTATCCAAATGGGTCTGTAGACATCTCCAACGTGATTTTAATTTGCCAAAAGCACATTCAACAGCTATTCTACATGTGCTGAGAGTGTAATTAAACCCATCTTTTACCAGGGTAGTTGTTTGAGCATTGGCCTGCTAAACCCAGGGTTGTGAGTTCAATCCTTGAGGGGGCCATTTAGGGATCTGGGGCAAAAATTGGGGATTGGTCCTGCTTTGAGAAGGGGGTTGGACTAGATGACCTCCTGAGGTCCCTTCCAACCCTGATATTCTATTAAACAAATCAGGGTATGCTTTCATAAACCAAGGCAAAAGTGGTTATTCAGGGTTCTCCAGAATAACGATGGGGACAGGAACTCTGTTTATGTCAATATCATTTGGTGACAATAGTGTCACAGTCTGTCCATGAATGTAGACTCCTAAGCAGCAAAAAACTGGCATTATGAACTTTTCCAGTACAGCCCACGTTGATATTCCTAAGCCTCTGTGGTCCAGGAGGACCTGCATAACAATGTACTAATACCCTTTACAGTTTATGTATTCCTTGAGGAGGACAAACTGTTGGCACAAGTCCTATCAATGGTCCCGGCACAGTAGGAAACCCCATTCTCTTAAAGCCAGCAGTTCCTCCGGAATATCTTTAATGCCCGTCACCTCAGATACCTCTGCCACCATTTTACCCACAGCTTACTGTTTGTCAATGAACTTGTAGCAGTCCAGGGCAGCCAGCTTCCAGACAGTTATAGCAACCCACTTCTGGACTGGCAAAGCTGACCTCAGTTGTCTCTCTTAATATTGAACGGCAGGAGCAAGCGGCTCCAAAGCTCCAGAAATGTAGCTTTCTTCATGCGAAAGTTCTGGACCCACTGCTGGTCATCCTAGAGCTTCATGATGATGTGTTCCCACCAGTCTGTGATTGTGGCCCTGCGCCAGAAGCACTGGTCTATGTAGAGAGCATCAGTGACTATGCCAGTTGTACTGAGCAGCATCTGTCAGTGTAAGTCTACCATGCCATGCCAAGGTATTCTTCCTTCTCTTCTGCCTCCACCTCCTCCTCTATCAGGAAAATCTAACAGGTACTTTTGGTGGAGCAGAAAACATCACCGAAACGTCCACCAGTGCCTCACAAATGCTATGCCAGTTTCCTGACACAGGAGTGAAAACACAAGGAAGAGAAGTTCTTCAAAAAGGTGCATCCTCCATGCTGCTGCCTCCAGTAGCTGGGAGCACACAGACCAAAATGACTGCGCAGAAGGCTGTGTTGGCAGACTGTTCAAACTTCCTGTAACATGCAGGGCGGACAGTAAAGTTTTCCCCACAGTGCATCACAGTGATAGTGTAGAGTAGCCACATTTCAGGAGGGTGCAACAGACTCTGGGATATGGTTGGTTTGATTTAGGTCTGCGTGCTGCAGTGTGGACACCAGACCCCAGGTTCAACACGGGTTAGAAAAGTCTTAATACAGGGTTAAAAAACAGTGAACATAAGAAGAGCCATACTGGGTCAGACCAAAGATCCATCCAGACAAGTATCCTGTCTACCGACAGTGGCTAATGCCAGGTGCCCCAGAGGGAGTGAGAGGTAATGATCTCGTGATCTCTCTCCTGCCATCCATCTCCACCCTCTGACAAACAGAGGGTAGGGACACCATTCCTTACCCATCCTGGCTCACAACCATTAATGGACTTAACTGGATAAATTCATGGAGGTTCTCTTTTAAACCCTGTTACAGTTCTAGCCTTCACAACCTCCTCAGGCAAGGAGTTCCACAGGTTGACTGTGGGCTGTGTAAAGAAGAACTTCCTCTTATTTGTTTTAAACCTGCTGCCCATTAATTTCATTTGGTGGCCCCTAGTTCTTATATTATGGGAACTAGTAAATAACTTTTCCTTATTCACTTTCTCCACACCACTCATGATTTTATATACCTCTATCATATTTAGTCCCCTTTAGTCTCCTCTTTTCCAAGCCTCTTTAATCTCTCCTCATATGGGACGCATTCCAAACCCCTAATAATTTTAGTTGCCTTTCTCTAAAGCTTTTCTAATGCCAGTATATCTTTTTTTGAGATGAGGGGACCACATTCAAACTCAGGGATCCCTAACATAGGCCAGCTGACTCAAATCCCACTAACCCTGAGCTTACATTGCAGTGTAGACATGCCCTTAGAGTAAAATCCTGGCTCCAGGTAAATCAGTGGAAGTTTTGCCATTGACTTCAATAGAGCCAGAATTTCATCTCAGACTGCAGTCATTGCTCTCTCAGGTCTCTATGCAAAAATAAAGCATATATATTTGCCAAACTTAAAACCTGAAGTAATGGTTTATTCTCTCCCCTCCCCCTCAAAGATTATATATTTCAAAAAAATAACTAAAGTTACTTTGTGGTACTTCAGAAGAACTGCATTCTGAATCTCCTCTCTCTTGCATGTGATGACAACATTCAAGCTGTCATGTTTAAGCCAGTGAACAAAATCATAATGCTACTTCAAAGCTTTTACAGAAACGTCTTTATGAATAGTATAGACAACACGTATGAAACAGTGACAATTACTACTGATAATATTGTGGCAAAAGACACCCGATAGACCTATTCTCTGTACCATTTGTGTATTTCATTTAACTTCACTAACACATGACCAAGTGTATCCATTAGTCTGTATTCCACCTGAACAACTAAAAACTTTTTAAAAAGTCAGACTCAGAACTGTGAAAAGCTTTAATGGATTGTGTTAGTGGGAGAGATATTAAAGTAAAACAATGCCACTAAAAGTTCATTTTAAAATAAAATTAAGAGTCAGACATTTATAATTTTGTCAGATCAATGAAAACAAAAGGCACTAGAAGCTTTAAGAAAAATCACTTTTAAAATAATAGAGTAGTTTCAGGTGCACCTTTGCTGAATCCCTTGTCAAATTTTGTGGTTTTAAAGTCACATTCCCCCTTTTTAAAAAATACACACATACATTTCTCTTCGGTTACTATGTGAGAGACCCCCAATAAACACAGGGGAAACTGACTGAGCTACACAAGGGAAACAGTAAAATGGACTATAAATGAAGTGCTGTCAAATGCACAAAATAAACATATTAAAAAGACTATAGAAAAAGATTCTACAATTTATTTCACTTATAGTAATCTTAAGTGTTACTTGTAGCAACAGTAGATAGAACAATTTCAAACAAAAGTATGATCTTTAAATCACCAGTGTCCCTTTAAAAGGAAAGATAGAAGACATGGAAAAGGTTATAACTTGGGCCGTAATCCTGCAAATACACTTGCTTAACTTTGCATTCAACTGGACTACCTGCTGCCCATTAATGTGTGTGTAAAGTGAAGCAAATGTATGCACTACCAGGGTCTTGAATATAAAAAAAAAGTGCTGCTGAATTCAGATTTGGCTCAAAAATAACGAAATATAATCACAAAGAAAGCAAAGTATGAGTACAGATTACAGGTACGTGCTTTTTAAGTCACGAGCGTCACATAAACTTCTGTGGGCTGTTTTAAACTCTAGGTATGCTATTTTAAATAAACACATTAAAATATTTATTATACTAAGCAACTCATAAGATTAAGTAAGTATTGATATAAGCCTCATATAATTTTACAACCTGTCTAGCTTTAATAGAGTGCACAATACTTGTAAAAGGTGCAAAACACAAGTGATAATCCTCTCGTGCTATGAGGCACATTTATCAGGGGTTTCAAAACCCAATGCATGTTTCACCTAAGGAATTAGAAGCTTGTCAGGAGTGGGGAGTCCTTCAAACGCACTCAAATCCGGAGTGCAGCTCTTGTGTGCCTGCAATTACCACCCACCCCACCTCCACTGTTTTCACGTGATAAGAAGTTCTGGAGCGACGCTGACACTGGAGTGACTCACATGGCAATTTAGCTAGGGGGGGTAGAAAGCAGCAGAAGCAGAAGCTTTTCTCTGGCTGGTTCAACAAGGAGGCCTGGCCTTTTAACACAACTAGGCAACAGTTTGCAACCCCAGCTCGCGCTGCTAAAATGTCACCAAAAAACCCAAGGCAAAGAGGGAGAGGCGGCTCCTTACCCATTGCAATGCTGGCAGCGTGCACCCTCCTGTGCTTGTATAACAGCCTGGCGGAGCCTCTGAGCATTAAAACTGCGGCCATGCCGCTTCCCCCAGCTCCACTCTGCGTGACCTCCGGTTAAACACCACTCCCGCCTCCCCTCTCTGCCTGTGACCGTGAACGGGGAGGAGAGAGAGGAGACGAGTGACAGCCAGGATAGCCAACCACCGCTTGGCCGTGGCAGCCGCACACCAATGAGAGGGGACATCCTCCTGCGGTGACCCGCCGGGTTCGCCTCCAGCCCCATGATAGACAGCGGAGCCGCCGGCCTCCCCTCGCCGCTCTGAAATTGAAGGAGAAGGGTTGGGCTGTTCTGCTGGGCGGCGCCCGCCCGTGGGCAATTGCTGCGGGAGTAGCACCAGGGGACAAGGCGTGGATTCCTCCACCCACCTCTTGCGGGTTGCTCCCTCTGTGCCGCCTTCACTTACCCTTAATGTATCCCCTCCTATTCCCATAAGGCCTCTTCCCACCCCGGCATCCCCGCCAGCTTCTGCTTCCCTGCTCTACCTTCTGCACTTATGGCTTTAACTAGCGAGGGGGCAAGCAGAGCGGCCGCCTCGCTCCAGCGGGTGGTTAGCCAGCTAGTCGCCACTTTATCCAGGTAGCCTCAACTCTGTGCAGCTGCCACGCAAACGGTATATATTTCACTACGCGCACTAGTGCACTATCCTTCTTGGACTTAACGTTCACAGTGCTTTAGGGTTACACACTCCGGTTTCCTTTCTCTCGCTCTGCCTGCCTCTCCGTTGCTGTGACAGCTTTTAGCTTGTAGAAAGAAAAGGAGTACTTGTAGCACCTTAGAGACTAACCAATTTATTTGAGCATGAGCTTTCGTGAGCTACAGCTCACTTCATCAGATGTATACCGTGGAAACTGCAGCAGACTTTATATATACACAGAGAATATGAAACAATACCTCCTCCCACCCCACTGTCCTGCTCGTAATAGCTTATCTAAAGTGATCATCAGGTGGGCCATTTCCATTTCCACCAGGAGAGTGAGTTTGTGTGTGTATGGGGGTGGGGGGGATGTGAGAAAACCTGGATTTATGCAGGAAATAGCCCGACTTGATTATGTAAAGAGTTGTCACTTTGGATGGGCTAGCACCAGCAGGAGAATGAATTTGTGGGGGGGGGGGGTGGAGGGTGAGAAAACCTGGATTTGTGCTGGAAATGGCCCACCTGATGATCACTTTAGATAAGCTATTACCAGCAGGACAGTGGGGTGGGAGGAGGTATTGTTTCATATTCTCTGTGTATATATAAAGTCTGCTGCAGTTTCCACGGTATACATCTGATGAAGTGAGCTGTAGCTCACGAAAGCTCATGCTCAAATAAATTGGTTAGTCTCTAAGGTGCTACAAGTACTCCTTTTCTTTTTGCGAATACAGACTAACACGGCTGTTACTCTGAAACCTTTTAGCTTGTATATTTCCTCCGCAACCAATCAATAGAATCTTCTTGGTGTCTATAATAAAAGTCTGAAATTTTATTCTGCTTCTCAAAATGCCATCCTACTGTAGCCCTAGAGTTCACCAGCCTGCTAGCATTTTTATACATACATCAATTACTTTTTCAAATATTCTTGGACATAAAATCTTACATATTACATAACACACATTCGAGACTAACCAATTTATTTGAGTATAAGCTTTCGTGAGCTACAGCTCACTTCATCGGATGCATACTGTGGAAACTGCAGAAGACATTATATACACACAGAGGAGGTATTGTTTCATGGTCTCTGTGTGTTTATAATGTCTTCTGCAGTTTCCACAGTATGCATCCAATGAAGTGAGCTGTAGCTCACGAAAGCTTATGCTCAAATAAATTGGTTAGTCTCTAAGGTGCCACAAGTACTCCTTTTCTTTTTGCGAATACAGACTAACACGGCTGTTACTCTGAAACATAACACACGTATTTTTTCCATTTAGGTGGTGGGGTCATTTCTATTGTCATAATATATAATGCATAACTGAAATGTAATATAGAACTGTAATTAATATAAGATCTGATCCTGCCCATGTGCAGGTAAATAGTCTCTTTTCTCCTGTTATATTTTGTTCTTACTGTTGAGATTAAAAAATATTTCGTTTTGAAAAGACTGTTGTTGCGGTATTCACAACTGGTCACAGCGTGTGAAGGGAAGAGTTTCATGTTGCCAAACCTAGTCAGGCCTGCTGAGGAATCTCAATTGGTACACAGGGTACTATTGCCCAGGGACTGGGTCTAAGAGTGGGAGACTCATGGGATCCCATCCCAGGGCAGGTAAAGGGATGAGGGCTAAAACCTGAGAGGAGTGTACTCAGAAAGAATAGAGAGAAGTCAAAGGTGCATCTAGGCCAGTGAAATGTGAGTTTCAATTTTGGTTCATATTGTGTTCCACATGTGGGCATGGAGAGGTGTAATTTTCTACTTGTCATAGTCAAGGTAGATAATACTGTTTAAAATGTAATGAATTGAGTAGAAATCCAGCATATGGCAGAATTAGTAGATCCGCTAATGAACTGTATAAAACAGCTGATCCAAAATCTATTCCTACACTGATTCCATGTAGAAATCAAGAAGGCCCCATCGGTCACATTACACAGTGTAGGAACTAGAAGTAATTTGGAAATCAAGTTAAAGCCTTAATAAACTGATAGGCTGACTGTTCTTGTTAAGACTTAAATTCTTAGCATGCCAATATAATAATCTCAAAGGGAGGACTCTCGCCTCCACCCATATTAGAAACTAGATTCCGCTTTTCTTACTGTTCATCATACAGTAAGAAGCCAAATGAGTAGATCATATTACAACACAATGAACAAAGTACTTCATACATCACATGGCAAAATCAACCAGAATGCAGGTTTTGGATTACATCACATTTTAATTCAAGTAGCAGCACTGTCAGATTAACATACTAAATTAGGCAAAATTTTCATATCACCTACATACGATATTAAAATTTAAGAATTACTAAAATAACAATAGTCTAGGAATCACCTTTTTCAGTACAAGGATTAATTTACATAACTAGAAAGGTAGTTAAGACTGAAGCTACATTTCACTTAAAGCCAAATTTTGCATCTTTCCTAAAATCTACAATAAAATAAAATTTAAAAAGATCAATTTGAAAATTGGTAAGTCAGATCAATAGCTGGAGTAGAGTTTGTAGAGAAAACTTTACATAATTTGAACAAGGGGTTCCCTGGAGGAGGGACCCTAAAAACTGAGCTATTTTCAAAGTTGCAAAAGTCTTCTCATACCTTTTTCACGTACAAGGATAGGAACACATTAAATTTATCTTTCTGGATTCCCTTTGCTGAAATCTAGTGCATAATGCCAAAAGAAGGTCTAACACAAGAGATATGAATATGAATTAGACCTCCTATTTGGAACTACAGACTGGAATGCTGCAGTGTTGGGGATATCGCTAGATAGCATGCAGACTCCTTATGGCAACTACTGAAAGAGCTTCAGTGACAGTTCTCTTCCAAATCTAAAAGGCAATGTGGTGGGGATAGGTAAATGCTTGCACAATATGAATTCAGGATCTCCCATACCACAGCACAGATGTCTACAACTTGAACTGAAGGAGTAATTCCTTTACTACTGTTACCTGGTAACAGTAGTAGCCTAATATAGAAACTAGCCACTACAGAGGATGACATAATACATATTGAACCATTGGATTATACTTACATAGCCACATGAAAATACCCATTGACTTAGGCATTATGAAGTATCGTTCATTCACTTTTACAGAGTAATAACTAGGAACAGAACCCACATCTTTTGTATAGCAGAACTAACTTTTACTCACTTACCCATATTTCCTCACAGACATTATGCCAAATCCACATGCTTGGCTGTACTGTGTTTACAACAAGAGTACTTTTACACATTCATCTCTACACAGAGTAGTGAGACACACAGTTGAACTGCCTAGGAAATAGTTGCACATGATGGAATTTCTGTGTAGTATATGAGGCAGACGGCTGCAGGAAGAGAAAACATGACACTGTGGCTAAAGCAATAGACTAGGACCCAGAAGATCTGGAGCCATTCTGACTTGCTAGGATTTTACACCCCTGCAAAGCCACAGAAGATCAGGTCCAGCTATTTTATCTGAAAGAGCCTTTTCCTCTTTCACTGTGAAGGTTGAACAGTGCAAAGTGAAAGAGCTAATTGTGTTGTTATTTGTGAATTGTATCCTCCGTGTTCAGTGACTGGACTGCTCTCTTACTGCATACTGCCCAGCCTGTACATTGAATGTGGCTCTGGCTCCCTGACTCATTCATTATACATTATACAATCTGTACACTCACTGCCAAACTTATCATTAGTGTAACTGCATAGGTGTAGATAACTACTCAAGGTGTAAAGCTGCAGTGATTAAGAGAGTTAATGCATGCTTACAAGAGGGCACAGTTAAGGTTACATGTGCTCATGTGCAACTCAAAGCTTGGGATTTCACGGGTTTTGGGTACTGCATTTACTAATCTTAATGCACCTCTTACATAGCTTTTGTAGAGAATATATTACAGAGATAGACACATTAGAAATACTTTAGACTAGATTAGATTAGTTAGAGTCCCTTTTCCCACACTGACCATAGGTCACCAGTCCAGGAATTCTGGAATAGCCAGTTTGAGAAGGAAACTAGCAATTGCAGGACAACTACTCTATGGACATAAAAATGAAAAAAATAAGTAGGTAAATTAAGAGGCTTCCCCCCCACACCCAAAATACCCTCTAGTGATGTTTGAACTTTTAGCAGTTTATAATAAAGTTAGCTCATTTTGTTGAAAAATATATAATTTCACTTTTAGTACCGTTTATCTTAATATAAACTAAGCTTTCCTAGTTAATTTATTTTTATATGTTTCTCATTTCTTTGCCAAGCTAATCACATTCTTTCCACACAAAATGCAGAAAAAAAGCTTTGTTAGACTCCAAAATGATTTTGTTTGAAGTAAATAGCTATGAAAGCTTTCACTTGTATTAGACTCTGGGACAAGTATGTTCTCACTTATTCAACATAGCAGCAATATCTTCAAAGTCACAACTAATAAGATAGCGTTTCATAAAGAGATCTGTATATGATGATTTTTGAAATTGTTCAACAATTAAAGTGTAAATGTATAATTGAAATATTTATTATTTGTATAGCATATTTCTACATATTGTAACATTTTGTCTTCCACATGTTAAATATCTGGGTGCATACACTTTCTGGGTGCATCAAATAGAACTACTTGGATACTTAAAAAAATATTACAGTAAAATCTTGAGTGTCTATAAAAAGAAATTCAATAGAAATTTCAAAATATCTGTAAGTGCTGAATACATTTTCCAGAAATCAGTGATTATGCTTCAAATGCACCACAAAGGGGAACTGTTAACAAGTGTGACTTTGCCAGTAGTAGGAAGATTGCCAACATTTAATTGGCTTTAAAGGTTCTGTTCTGTCAATGGTGTATTGTATCTTAAAGGCAATAATAATAGCCTTATGATTTAGGTGTGAAGAGGGAGCTCAAAGTACCTGACTGAATGTGGCATGAAACTACTGTTTTCTTCAACAAAATTTGCTAAAATATTTGTCACCTTAGTTTAACTGAGATGTTAATTTTGTATTATGCAGCAAGAATCTGAATAGAAACATAGAAATACATAGCTCTTATACAGCACTTTTCATCAGTATATCTCAACCTACTTTAACAAAGGAGGATAAGCAACATTACATCTATTTTACAGATGGTAAAACTGAGCTACTGAGAAGTGTAGTGAGTTTCTCAAGGACACTCAGCGGGTCAACGGCAGAGGGAAGAGAACACAGGACTCCTATCATTCCAATGTCCTATTCAGTAAATCACACTGCCTCACTATAACCAGTGAATAATTAATTATTATACCATCTGTCTTTGTAAAACACGAATGGATAAATTCTGGCTAATCCTGAGTGGTGCATTAGGTACAGAAGACAGTGCAACAATGTCTTCACTGCCCCGCATCCATTCCCCATCTGCTCAGAAAGCAGGCAAAATGCTGCCATTAGTGATCACTGAGCTAGCTAGCAATCACTAGGGTTGGGAATACAGTCAGGATTGTGCCCACTCTTAATATATCCTGGTGTGTGGCAGCAGATGCTGGTGGGGAGTAAATGCTGCTCTTTTCTGAAACAAACTAATAAGGGCAAGCATATTCTTCCTGGATCTTTCTAAGACATTCTGCCCACATTTTCTCTGCTCAGGCAGAATTGCATGGAGAGACTCTGCTTATCCACTTCAGTTCAGCTTCCCAGTCTAAAAACCCTCAGTAGAAATTGTCAGAGCTTGGTTGTAAGGTCTTACTCCAACCTTCCCCCACCATTGAAGTCCATGGAAGGACACTCTCCATTCCCCCGCATTGGCTTCAGTTGGAGGTGAACTGAGCCCAAGATATCTTGCTTTGTTGTCTGGCAAGTTTTTTTTTTTCATGCTATCATCCACAATCCAGCTATTCTAATATAGTGGAACCTAAAATAGAACTCCAAAAAGGTCTATTTTTTAATGTTTGTTTCCCATATACAATTTAAATATTTAGCATATATCATAAACCATAATAAATGAGAATGAAATACTGTTACAAATCAGTCACTGAGGACTGATATTGTTAAACAATGTTCATGCTACAATCTCACAGTTTATAATTCATCAAAAACTCTTCCATTGATCTATAATTTAATAATATTCATGCATCCTTGCTAATGCTTAGTGACCTTCAATACTATGAGATCCGTGTCTTTTAATGATTGAAATTGATTTTTATCATGTTACTATCTGAAGATCTTCCATGTGCCTTTTGACACATCACCTGAGAGCATATGGTACCACAGACACTAAAACATGAGATCCATCAAGGGCTTTAGATTTAATATACGAAAAATTCATACTCTGTCTTGTGTTAAAATAGTATTTTTCATGGATTTTAGTGATGGTTGTAAGTGTCCCTATGATCACTAGATTTCAGGGACACTTCAGACTAGAAACCATGAAGCTCACAAGGAGGTACCATTTATTTTTTGTCAGTATGATAAGGCAGCAGCATTTAGAATATTAGACAAATGACTGTTCCATGAGCATTACAGGAGTTCTCATAATCATAACAAAGGCTACTTATTTGTTGCTAAATAAGAACAGACTGTCAAATCTGTTCAAAGAATCTGCACTTGAATATGTGATAAGCCAAGACACTGCTTTAGACATTTGCTACACATTTTAGGATTTCTTGTTGACAAATAACAGGCAACTGATTCATTCATATTATGTACTCATCAATTTACATTGACATCGATCTAAGGAATTATTTGTTTCTTAACAGTAAACCATCTTATAGTAAATGGGGATGAATATATGTTAAATTAAGCTAACACAACCTCCGTACAATTCCTGACCCTGACACTGAATCACAAAGAGTATGTCTACAATGAGGGTAGATACATGCTAGCTCTGCTCAAGCTAGCATACTAAAAATAGCAGTGTGGCCAGGGCGGCATGGGCAGTGGCTTGGGTTAGCCATGCAAGTACAAACCTGCCCAGCCCCCAGGGTATGTACTCAGATGGCTAGCCCAAGCCACCACCGTGCCACTGTGGCCATACTACTATTCTTAGCACACTAGCCTGAGCAGAGCCAGTGTGTATCTGTCTACCCACACTGGGAAGCATGCTCCCAGCTGCTGTGTAGATATATCTTCAGTGACTTGGGCTACTCATTTAGTCAGAATTGGGCAGATTTTTCAAAAGTTTCCACTAGTTGGGGGTGATTAAATTTTTGAAACCTAGGGTTTTATTTTCAGGGGGGCTGAGTACGCATAGCTTCCATTGAATTTAGCTGGCATTGTAGGTGCTCAGAACTTGTGAAAAATGAGGTCCTAGCTATAGAATATTTAAATTTAACATTAACAATTTGGTGATAGAAAACTGTAATGGATGCAGCAGTAAATTTGAGGTTTTAGTTAGAAGAGAACTGGTAACCAGGACTACTGAATTCTATTCCTCGCTCTAACACTTAACCTCTCACTTCCTCTGTTTACTTACCTAACTTGTATAGTTTCCTTACATGATTATGTCTACACTGCAGCTGGGAGCGTGCATCCAGGATGAATCATAGAACCATCGGATTAGAAGGCACCGCAAGGGTCATTTAATCTAACCCCCTGCCAAGATGCAGAATTTATTGGGTCTAAACATCGAAGACAGATCGCTATCCAGCTTCCTTTTGAAAACCTTCAGAAATGACAGACATACACTAGCTCTACTCAAGCTGGCATACTAAAAATAGCAGTGTAGTCTGGAAGTACCATATGTGGCAGCTTAAGCTAGCTGCCCAAGTCTGCACCCAGGGGGCCAAATGGGTTTGTACTTGGGCGACTAGCCTGAGTTACTGCCCATGCTGCTGCAGACTACATGGCTATTTTTAGCACTCCTAGCTGCACAGTAGACATACCTTAATGTTTGTAAAGTATTTTGAAATCCCGAATGAAAGACACTTTATCAATGCAAAGCAGTTTCTATAAATATTATACTGTAATATTCAGAAACTTCAGAGTTTGGGATTCTTTTAGTTTTCCACAATGTGCATATTTTTCAAATAAGACATAAATAGTAGTACAAATTGATGTATTTTTGCACCTAGTATTCTACAAAAAGTGCAGCTCATTTGCGTTGATGTATTTTTTGCTTAGTTGTGTGACACATTGCTCAGTGGTGTGTAATCAAGTAGTTAACAACACTCCTGTATGTAATACATACATACAAGGAAGCAAAATTAAAGCTTTTGTGGGAACCCTACTTCTGAAATTCCCAACAGTTAAAAGATTAAAATCTCAATGTCAATGTTGCATTTATAAAATGTTTTGCATTAATGCTTACCCTAGTCCTATTTTGTTAGATATTTTTTCTATTAAATACAATTCTGTTGCTGTCTAGTTGGACATCTGAGTACATGCCAGACTGCATAGTATATGTCATCTCTGTTTACATTGAGTTCAGCAAAGCCAAGTGTTAGTTTTCTTCTTTTCTGAGAGTAACTACATTAAAGCTCATAACCTTGAACTATGGATGGAATTTTCAAAAGAGTCAAAAGGGGCTAGGCATCAAATGAGATTTGGTCACCTAACTCCCTTAGGTTCCTTTGAAAATCCCACTTTAAAAAGAGAAAAACATACAGAGTAGTAAAGATACCCAATAAAATAGAAATCTTTGGAGGAAGAAAGAACTCCAATCCCAGACTTTTCCAGGGTAGACATGTAAAGGCGATGGTGCCGGAGTGCTGGCTGTGAAAAACTTCAGTCACTCCAATTCTGGGGTTCTCCTCGTGAGAATAGCTGGGCTACTCGCAACAGAGCTACTCCACTACCAGAATTTGCAAGACATCACAATATGGGAAGTTGTGTGTACTGCAGCCTATGAAATTTCAGGTTTTTGTCCACTTTTGTGTTGGAATTGAAGAATATTTCAACTGACTTCAATGGATTTTGGATCAGACTCTTTACCCTGCTCATTTTCAGATGCTATTCTGTACACTAACAAAGGGACAGAAGAGTAAGGCCCACAGTCCAGCTCTATTGTACATCACTTGGGAATCTAACGTAGAGGGTAATTTTGTTTTGTGTGAAGGGAGGGGTTCCTGGGAAAGCAGCTAAAGATTAAAACAAAAAAAGAAAAAAATGTTGGTACGTATACAGAAGTAATGATAAGTGTTTGATGTTTTCAACCATTTTATTTTCATCATTAAGGTATGCAACACGTTACATACCAAAATGTACTGATTTATGTCAGAATGTGATGAGGTTCTGTGGCCTGCAATGTGCAGGAGGTCAGGCTAGATGATCATGATGATCCCTTCTGGCCTTAAAGTCTATGAGAACGGCAATAAACAAAGACCACACAATGCACATCTGTTGATTATGAGATATTGAGATACAGTTAAAAAAAAAAAAAGGTGTTACAAAAAAAAGCAACGCAGAAAAGCTGATCTCAAATTTACACGGGCCAAAAAAGGATCGGATAATCTTCACTGCTCATGAAAATATGTATTAATATAAAACATATTTATAATTTTATAAATAATACAGTATATATCATTCCAAAACTGTTAACCTCCTACCACTCCGATCAAAGCCCAAACTGCTCCCACTTGGATATACAAAAGGGATTTAATACATAGATTTGGCAATGCCTCAGTCTTCACTTTTGTCTTTGTCTACAAAAAGACATAACAATACGTCCTGTCAAATTGAAAACTAACTAAATGTACACTAACTGAAGCCTTGATTCACAAATGAGAAGACCACTTGGTTTGAAATATGTATACTTTTATATTGGGGATTTTTTTGCACCAAAACTGCATCATCCTCAACGCACATAAAATATCATTGGTTTACTACTTTTAAAAATTATCATAAATTTCTCATTATCAGTGGTGTAATACAATTGTATTATCATTTTATCAGATAAAAGAGAGTGACAATATTGTGTCTATTACAGCCTACAGAGATGTAACAAATCTAGAGAATTCCAGCTTTGTCCAAAATAAATTAAATTTGGAGAACTGGAATAGATTAAATTTAGAGAATTTAGAGAATTCCCAATAAACAAACACTTTGAGGTCAGGAGATCATACTTGTTTGGCTGTTCTCCATAAGCCTTATCAGAAATAAGCTTTCATATCATCACTGAATATATTTCATGCTACTTAATAATATTATGAGCCAAGTGGAATGGTGATCTAAATGGTGATTTAAGTTACACACTGGGTGTTGTAGGATGGTCAAAAACACATATAAGTAGCAAAATACTGCAGTACTAAGGACATTCAGTGTGGACTAGGTATTTCCACAGGGAAAGTTTCTTCCTAATCTTCATCAGTTTAGGGCAGTGGTTTTCAACCTTTTTTCATTTGTGGACACCTAAAAAGTTTGAGTGGCAGTGCAGATCCTGAGGGTAACAACAACCTTTCATGGCCTCCTTACCCCTGGTCTACACTAGGACTTTAGGTCGAATTTAGCAGCGTTAAATCGATTTAAACCTGCACCCGTCCACACAATGAAGCCCTTTATTTCGACTTAAAGGGTTCTTAAAATCGATTTCCTTACTCCACCCCTGACAAGTGGATTAGCGCTTAAATCGACGTTGCCGGCTCGAATTTGGGGTAATGTGGACACAATTCGATGGTATTGGCCTCCGGGAGCTATCCCAGAGTGCTCCATTCTGACCGCTCTGGACAGCGCTCTCAACTCAGATGCACTGGCCAGGTAGACAGGAAAAGAACCGCGAACTTTTTAATCTCATTTCCTGTTTGGCCAGCGTGGCAAGCTGCAGGTGACCATGCAGAGCTCATCAGCACAGGTGACCATGATGGAGTCCCAGAATCGCAAAAGAGCTCCAGCATGGACCGAACGGGAGGTACGGGATCTGATCGCTGTTTGGGGAGAGGAATCCGTGCTATCAGAACTCCGTTCCAGTTTTCGAAATGCCAAAACCTTTCTGAAAATCTCCCAGGGCATGAAGGACAGAGGCCATAACAGGGACCCGAAGCAGTGCCGCGTGAAACTGAAGGAGCTGAGGCAAGCCTACCAGAAAACCAGAGAGGCGAACAGCCGCTCTGGGTCAGAGCCCCAAACATGCCGCTTCTATGATGAGCTGCATGCCATTTTAGGGGGTTCAGCCACCACTACCCCAGCCGTGTTGTTTGACTCCTTCAATGGAGATGGAGGCAATACGGAAGTAGGTTTTGGGGACGAAGAAGATGATGATGATGAGGAGGTTGTAGATAGCTCACAGCAAGCAAGCGGAGAAACCGGTTTTCCCGACAGCCAGGAACTGTTTCTCACCCTAGACCTGGAGCCAGTACCCCCCGAACCCACCCAAGGCTGCCTCCTGGACCCAGCAGGCGGAGAAGGGACCTCTGGTGAGTGTACCTTTTAAAATGCTATACATGGTTTAAAAGCAAGCATGTGAAAGGATTACTTTGCCCTGGCATTTGCGGTTCTCCTAGATGTAGTCCTAAAGCCTTTGCAAAAGGTTTCTGGGGAGGGCAGCCTTATTTCGTCCTTCATGGTAGGACACTTTACCACTCCAGGCCAGTAACACGTACTCGGGAATCACTGTAGAACAAAGCATTGCAGTGTATGTTTGCTGGCATTCAAACAACATCCGTTCTTTATCTCTCTGTGTTATCCTCAGGAGAGTGAGATATAATTCATGGTCACCTGGCTGAAATAGAGTGCTTTTCTTCAGGGGACACTCAGAGGAGCCCATTCCTGCTGGGCTGTTTGCCTGTGGCTAAACAGAAATGTTCCCCGCTGTTAGCCACAGGGAGGGGAGAAGGTCGAGGGGGTAGTCACGCGGTGGGAGGAGGCAAAATGCGACCTTGTAACGAAAGCACATGTGCTATGTATGTAATGTTAACAGCAAGGTTTACCCTGAAAGACTGTAGCGACTGTTTTATAAAATGTGTCTTTTTAAATACCGCTGTCCCTTTTTTTTTCTCCACCAGCTGCATGTGTTTCAATGATCACAGGATCTTCTCCTTCCCAGAGGCTAGTGAAGCTTAGAAAGAAAAAAAAACGCACTCGCGATGAAATGTTCTCCGAGCTCATGCTGTCCTCCCACACTGACAGAGCACAGACGAATGCGTGGAGGCAAATAATGTCAGAGTGCAGGAAAGCACAAAATGACCGGGAGGAGAGGTGGAGGGCTGAAGAGAGTAAGTGGCGGGCTGAAGACAGGGCTGAAGCTCAAAGGTGGCGGCAGCGTGATGAGAGGAGGCAGGATTCAATGCTGAGGCTGCTGCAGGACCAAACCAGTATGCTCCAGTGTATGGTTGAGCTGCAGCAAAGGCAGCTGGAGCACAGACTGCCACTGCTGCCCCTCTGTAACCAACCGCCCTCCTCCCCAAGTTCCATAGTCTTCACACCCAGACGCCCAAGAACGCGGTGGGGGGGCCTCCGGCCAACCAGCCACTCCACCACAGAGGATTGCCCAAAAAAAAGAAGGCTGTCATTCAATAAATTTTAAAGTTGTAAACTTTTAAAGTGCTGTGCTTAAAGTGCTGTGTGGCATTTTCCTTCCCTCCTCCACCACCCCTCCTGGGCTACCTTGGTAGTCATCCCCCTATTTGTGTGATGAATGAATAACGAATGCATGACTGTGAAGGAGCAATGACTTTATTGGCTCTGCAAGCAATGATTAAAGGGAGGAGGGGAGGGTGGTTAGCTTACAGGGAAGTAGAGTGAACCAAGGGGCGGGGGGTTTCATCAAGGAGAAACAAACAGAACTTTCACACCGTAGCCTGGCCAGTCATGAAACTGGTTTTCAAAGCTTCTCTGATGCGTACCGCGCCCTCCTGTGCTCTTCTAACCGCCCTGGTGTCTGGCTGCGCGTAACCAGCAGCCAGGCGATTTGCCTCAACCTCCCACCCCGCCATAAACGTCTCCCCCTTACTCTCACAGATATTGTGGAGCACACAGCAAGCAGTAATAACAGTGGGAATATTGGTTTCGCTGAGGTCTAAGTGAGTCAGTAAACTGCGCCAGCGCGCCTTTAAACGTCCAAATGCACATTCTACCACCATTCTGCACTTGCTCAGCCTGTAGTTGAACAGCTCCTGACTACTGTCCAGGCTGCCTGTGTACGGCTTCATGAGCCATGGCATTAAGGGGTAGGCTGGGTCCCCAAGGATACATATAGGCATTTCAACATCCCCAACAGTTATTTTCTGATCTGGGAATAAAGTCCCTTCCTGCAGCTTTTGAAACAGACCAGAGTTCCTGAAGATGCGAGCATCATGCACCTTTCCCGGCCATCCCACGTTGATGTTGGTGAAACGTCCCTTGTGATCCACCAGAGCTTGCAGCACTATCGAAAAGTACCCCTTGCGGTTTATGTACTCGGCGGCTTGGTGCTCCGGTGCCAAGATAGGGATATGGGTTCCGTCTATAGCCCCACCACAGTTAGGGAATCCCATTGCAGCAAAGCCATCCACTATGACCTGCACATTTCCCAGGGTCACTACCCTTGATATCAGCAGATCTTTGATTGCGTGGGCTACTTGCATCACAGCAGCCCCCACAGTAGATTTGCCCACTCCAAATTGATTCCCAACTGACCGGTAGCTGTCTGGCGTTGCAAGCTTCCACAGGGCTATCGCCATTCGCTTCTCAACTGTGAGGGCTGCTCTCATCTTGGTATTCATGCGCTTCAGGGCAGGGGAAAGCAAGTCACAAAGTTCCATGAAAGTGCCCCTACGCATGCGAAAGTTTCGCAGCCACTGGGAATCGTCCCAGACCTGCAACACTATGCGGTCCCACCAGTCTGTGCTTGTTTCCCGAGCCCAGAATCGGCGTTCCACAGCATGAACCTGCCCCATTAGCACCATGATGCATGCATTGGCAGGGCCCATGCTTTCAGAGAAATCTGTGTCCATGTCCTGATCACTCACGGGACCGCGCTGACGTCGCCTCCTCGCCCGGTATCGCGTTGCCATGTTCTGGTGCTGCATATACTGCTGGATAATGCGTGTGGTGTTTAATGTGCTCCTAATTGCCAAAGTGAGCTGAGCGGCCTCCATGCTTGCCTTGGTATGGCGTCCGCACAGAAAAAAGGCGCGGAACGATTGTCCGCCGTTGCTCTGACGGAGGGAGGGGCGACTGACGACACGGCTTACAGGGTTGGCTTCAGGGAGCTAAAATCAACAAAGGGTGTGCCTGTACATCAAGGAGTATTTCAGGCAGGACTGCACGGAGGGTTCCAATAAGAAATGGTGCACCTAAGTTATCATTGTTATTGGAACAAGGAGGTTAGCCTGGCCTCTGATTGATACATGGCTAGATTTACCTCGCTGCACCTTCTCTGTGAGTGACTGCAGTGTGATCTAGACGGGGAGGAGGCAAATGAGTACAAAACAAATCTGGTCTATTTCTTGTTCTGACCCACTCCATCTATCTTTTACATCTTTGGCTGGCAGCAGACGGTGCAGAAGGACTGCATGCCATCCACATCTCATGGCTGCTCGGCAGAAGATGGTACAGTACAACTGCTAGCCATCTTCATCTCTTGCCTGCCTGGCATAAGATGGTACAATACGACTGCTAGCAATCCTCATCTCTTGCCTGCCTGGCAGAAGATGGTACAGTACAACTGCTAGCAGTCCGTATCGCCTGCCTGCTCACCATAAGACGGTTCAATAGGACTGACTGCAGGACTAAAGAGAATGACCTGCTCAAGTCACTCCAAATGTAGTCCCTGCGCCCATGTCTGCCCAGGCGCTCCCAGCCGATGTGGCTAGGAGCACCTCGGACACGACGAGGACGACTACCAATCGTATTGCACCGTCTGCTGCCAGAAGGCAATGGGTTGCTGCTACTGTGCAGCAAAGCCGTACCGCGTCTGCCAGCACCCAGGAGACATAGGGTGACGATTACCTGAGCTGGCTCCATGCTTGCCGTGGTATGGCGTCTGCACAGGTAAGTCAGGAAAAAAGGCGCGAAATGATTGTCTGCCCTTGCTTTCACGGAGGGAGGGAGGGAACGGGGGCCTGACGACACGTACCCAGAAGCACCCGCGACAATGTTTTAGCCCCATCAGAGTGCTCCATTGTGACTGCTCTGGACAGCACTCTCAGATGCCCGATTGTTTGCCGTTGCTCTGACGCCGGGAGGGGCGCTTACAGGGTTGGCTTCAGGGAGCTAAAATCAACAAAGGGGGTGGCTTTACATCAAGGAGTATTTCAGGCAGGACTTCACGGAGGGTTCCAATAAGAAATGGTGCACCTAAGTTATTGTCCTTATTGGAACAAGAAGGTTAGCCTGGCCTCTGATTGATACATGGCTAGATTTACCTCGCTGCACCTTCTCTGTGAGTGACTGCAGTGTGATCTAGAAGAATGAGTCCCCTAGACAGGGGAGGGGGGGAAGCAAATGAGTACAAAACAAATCTGGTCTATTTCTTGTTTTGATCCACTCCATCTATCTTTTACATCTTTGGCTGGCAGCAGACGGTGCAGAAGGACTGCATGCCATCCACATCTCATGGCTGCTCGGCAGAAGATGGTACAGTACGACTGCTAGCAGTCCGTATCGCCTGCCTGCTCACCATAAGACGGTTCAATAGGACTGACTGCAGGACTAAAGAGAATGACCTGCTCAAGTCACTCCAAATTTAGTCCCTGCGCCCATGTCTGCCCAGGCGCTCCTGATCGACCTCACAGAGGCAACCAGGAGCACCTCAGACATGATGATGACGGCTACCAGTCGTACTGTACCGTCTGCTGCCACAAGGCAAGGGGTTGCTGCTACTGTGTAGCAATGCCGTACCGCGTCTGCCAGCACCCAGGAGACATAGGGTGACGGTTACCTGAGCGGGCTCCATGCTTGCCGTGGTATGGCGTCTGCACAGGTAACTCAGGAAAAAAGGCGCGAAATGATTGTCTGCCCTTGCTTTCACGGGGGGAGGGAGGGAGCGGGGGGCTGACGATATGTACCCAGAACCACCCGCGACAATGTTTTAGCCCCATCAGGCATTGGGATCTCAACCCAGAATTCCAATGGGCAGCGGAGACTGCGGGAACTGTGGGATAGCTACCCACAGTGAAACGCTCCGGAAGTCGACTCTAGCCTCGGTACTGTGGAAGCGCTCCGCCGAGTTAATGCACTTAATGCACTTAGAGCATTTTCTGTGGGGACACACACACTCGAATATATAAAACCGATTTCTAAAAAAACGACTTCTATAAATTCGACCTAATTTCGTAGTGTAGACATACCCCTAGACATAGTCTGCGGACCCCCAGGTTCCATGGACCACATGTTGAAAACCACTGAGTTAGGGGTTGGGCATTATGCCCTGATCCATAAGAGTTTATATCCCTTCCAAAGCTCTTGGGCTTTTGGTTTGTTTTAGCCTTCACTATTGTAATTTACAATATATGATATGCCACATGTGATTTCTCTGTATCTGAATATAAAAGATTGGCCTTTTGGGAGTGTAGCTTCTTATTACTTTCAGATAGAATACAGGAAGACACAAGGCTGGTGAAAGCAGTAAATCTACCATACCATATAAAGTATACAGTACAAATACTTGTTTTATATTTGTTAAAATTTAAATAGCAAATAGTCATTTACATGCAGTTCTCTGTATGCCAGTAGGAGGTGTGCTAAAAGTAGAAAACACCATAAATAAGAAATTAAACAATCCCCCAGACCTGGGTCTGCAGTGCACATATATTAATTATACCCCAGAGAGCAAAGACTCTGTGTGTGCTAGCATTTACTTCATTATTTGGATTTATTAAAAACATTCCTTTTCACTTTAACAATACAGTAATCCAACTGTGAAATAACAGCAATTCAAATGTGGTCATTTACAGAAATGTGGTTTCTTATGCCCATTGTACAGTGCAAAGCTGCCAAGTCTCACACCTTAGGAGTAAGCTCTCTCTTTCTTTCTCATACACACATGCACGCACACACACACAAAATTAACATGTCTGCTCTCACCTATACCCTTATGGGAAAAGTCACAAATTTCATCAATCTCACTCATACAGATTTAAAAATCCTGGCAGCTTTTGAATAGCTTTTCTTCATCAATTCCAATTAAGTGCTGGAAAAGAAATCCAAAGTACACATACCGAAACCTTCTCCTTAATAAGGAATGTTAGCAATATATGATTTCTAATATGTTCCAAAGGGGTGCCTCCCAATCTTTTTTGAAGGTGAAGTCTGTAAGCACTTTAGTTAGACTTTGTTTAATGTTCAGAAATGAAACATTGTCAGCAACATAAGAACATTATTTGTAACTATGTGACTGATTCACAATAATGTAACTATTAATTTTCTGTAAAATGATCTTAGATACAGGAGTTAATTAGAAGGTATACTTTACAACATAACTAGAAAGAGTTCCTGCTTTAGTGATTGATATATATCTTTTACATTTCATAGCAGCCCCAAGCTTTTTACGGGGGTTGGAGTGTGGGTAGGATTACAACTAAGTGGAATCATTGGAACCTACACAAATCAATGCCAAACTTCATCAGTAGCACTAAATCATGCCCTTATACTATTTAACCACAATATACAGTTCCCTTTGTTGGGTACCAATAATTACAAGTATATAGTTTGTTTTCAATGTGTATAAAGCAGAGAGGAGCCTGAATGGAAAAGTTCTGATCTAGATCGAAGCTTCCCACCGTTTTGGTTCATTCAGCGACAGGGATCAAACAAGATTTTTGGATCTGAACCTGAATCCAGATTCAGATTTACCCAAGGTTACTGTTTTGTTTGGGCTCCATCTCTAATTTCCAGGCATTGAATTATTAAAGGAGCTCTTTTTTTTTAATAAGCTATTAGTAAGAAGATGAATCCCTTCCTTTTGTTCCCTTTAGTAGTGTTGTTACTGCAGCAGTATCTTCATATTGTTGGGAAAAGGTGCCCTGCAAAGATGTCTGTACCAATGAGTGGTTTTAATCCTGCTAGACATTAGGGTGTCCTCATCAGAAATATTTTTTTAAGAGTTACCCTTTTTGGAAAGTTCATATTACTGATAAGTACTGCATTATCCTCAAAGATTTCCAAATTTTACCATCTTTACTTTGTCTGCTGGAGGACCTATTCTTAGAAGTGGAGATATTTGTATTTGAACCAATGCAGAAGTAAGAAATGACAGCAGTGCACTGGTATGCCATGAAGACAGTAGCCTGGAAGCAATCTTGGGGCTGCTATTTATTAGGCCCATGAACGCCAGGCATGATTCTGAACTAGTGCACTGAAAAGAAGGATCCTAGGTGAATTGGTCTCCATGGGTATGTCTATACTGAAGCAAAATACTCACGGATGGTCTGTATCAGCTTACTCAGGATTTCAGGGCTTGTGCTGTAGGTCTAAAAATAGCAGTGTAGATGTTTGGGCTCAGGCTGGTGCCAGGGCTGTAAAACCTGGTGATGGGGGAGGGTCTCAGAGCCTGGTTCCAGTCTGATCTCAAACCCATACACTGCTATTTTTAGCCCTGCACTGCAAGCCTCACAAGCGCTTTGAGAGTCACTGCTGTGGTGGGTTTTTTTTGTTTGTTTGTTTGTTTGTTTTTTGCTGTGTCAACTCCCCATATTGATTTGCTCATTAAATGACCACAGAAGTATTTATTTAAATAATTTCTCATTAAAATATATCCTGCAAAGAATGTTTTTATATTTTCTAATGATACTGAGTGAGAACATACTCATATTTTTCATCAGAAGCTCTCTGTGCTTTTGGGAATAGTAAGTGATATCCACACACAAAAGAGTTCCTTTACCAAGAACTCACAATCTGCCACAAACTTGCTCTGTAACCTTTGAGCAGTCACTTAAATTCTCTATTCTTCACCTACCCCACTCTGGGCCAAGAAGGCCTAGCTTAAATGCTCTGTATAAGTGCTCATTATGATTAAGAAGCATAGGGATATTGCATTGAATTTTGATCTTTAGATTCTGTTCTGGATTTCAAATAGTGTCAAAATCTGAGTTCAGATCCAAGGTTTGGATTCACGCCCATTTGTATCTTGCTAAATTGCACTATACTACTCTGCACAATTCTTAATTCAAACACAATAAATGGTGGTTTCATCCCATTTCTAAGTATACATTCAGTACCCAAACCTGGGTGATTAAGTTAGGTGCTTAAATCAATCAAGTCTGAAAAAATGTCTAACTTCTGTGCTTCAGATATCCAACTCTAGATTAGGGATTATATTTACTTCTCTCACAGGCATTTATGAGAAATAATTGATTATTTGTACAGAACTTTAAAGATGAAAAATATTATTTGATTTAGGAAATGAAACTAAAAATTAAAATCAGTTATCTCCCTGTGAAGGCTGCATGGCGTGAAATATTTCTTGGATGCTACAAGAACATGATCAAACCTGATGTTGCTCTGAGATCATTAAACATTCTTCATTTAATCTTAATCAAATCCAAAATACACCCTTTCAATTTTTACAAATGGGGATTGGCACTCTGTTGAAGTATTTCTATGTTATATACATTTTTGTAAACTCACTTGTCTTTGGTATCTTTTTGGTCCCTTGATATCCCTTTGCATCTTATTTCTGGTCTTAATGCAACAATTTTTATCTGAATCTCTGATAAAATTCTGACTTGGCAACCTAGTGTTCTCTTAACTCTTAAATTTTCCTCCGTGACTATTTCTGCGCTTGTTAAATAAGGCACAGAGATGAACAGGAGGTAAAATGAATGAGTGACAGAGAGTCTATGTGAGTCACATCAATATATATTTATTCCTATTTGTCTTTTCACATTCTAATATCCACACAAGTAACAAAAGGATTCTACCCACTTTGTGGTCAGCTTCAGGAAGAATATACTCACAAGTCAATTTTTCTTGACAAAGAGAAAGTTGGCTTACTATTTTAGACATTTCTAATGTGCCCACATCTATAATATTTAAGCACCAGATCCAAAATTAAGAGATCCAAAAATTGTCATTTAAGGACTATCTGCTGTTACTTAGAATAAATTTAAATAAAATCTTTTTTTCTTTAGTCCTTTTACTTTCTCCTTATCATCTGTCCATAAAGATGTTGCATAGCAATAGGTCTTTTCTTGTTTAGTATTTTTAAGATGGAGATTGAGTGAAATCTCCTTGAAGCTGCTGACCATGACAGTCAGCCTTCATTCAGGATAAATGTAAGCAGTTAAACTCCTTTTGAAGTAAGATATCTGAAACGATAGGATTCCCACGCAAAACACAGGCCACATACAAGGCCAGTCAGGAACTGAGCTATGGGGGCAGAGGGATTTCTCTGGGTATTGCTTGAAGTGTGCATGTTGTCTGGGAGCAGAAATACCCAGAGCAGCCAGAGACAGGCAGAAAGTAAGTAAGTAAAGCAATGCTAATTTGGCACTGAAAAAATTGGACAGAGATCTTTTTGGGCAGAGTGCTAGCTGGAAAGAGGCATTGAAACATAGGCACCAACTCCATGGGTGCTCTGGAGCTGGAGCACCCATGGGGAAAAATTGGTGGGTGCAGAGCACCCACCGGCAGCTCCCCACCCTGCTCCAGCTCACCTCCTCCTCTGCTCCGCCTCCTCCCCTGAGCGGGCCGAAGCGTCCTGCTTCTTCCCCCTCCCTCCCAGTGCTTAAGCTGCGAAACAGCTGTTTCGCACGGCAAACCTGGGAGGGAGGGGGGAGGAGGGGGAATGAAGCGCGCTTGGGGAAGAGTTGGGGCCAGGGCGGGGATTTGGGGAGGGATCCAATAGGGGTAGGGAGGAGGCGGAGTCAGGCCAGGGCTGGAATGGGGAGGGGCACGAGCACCCACCAGCGCCAACAAAAGTTGATGCCTGTGCGTGGAAGTGGCCAAAAAGCTGCCTCCTGTTGTTTGATTCCTGTGTTCAGGATTCTGGGACTTTCTGTGACTTCGGTGACTTCTGCAGGGGCCAGTCTGGCTGACCCCAGGGCTGCCCAAGCAGCTGGCTCTGGGGCCAGCTGCTCAGATGGCCCCTGGGACAACCACACCAGCAGCTGCTGGAGCTGCCATGGTGACAGTCACACCATGAGCTGTTCCGGCGGCCCATGGCAGCAGTCCAGGGGTGGTCGGAGCAGCCGCAGTCCACAGCCCTGGGCAGCAGTCCCCAGCTGGCTGGCCAATGCAGCCGCGGTCCGCAGCCCTGGGCAGCGGTCTCTGGCTGGCTGGAGAAGCTGTGGACCACGGCCCCAGGCCGTGGTCCCTGGATGGCAAAAGCAGCTGCGGTTCGCAGGTGCCCCCCATAGCAGTGGCCCACGCCTCTCCAGCAGCACCCCTGATGCCCCCAGCAGTGGTCCCCCGTACCTTCCCGCAGCAGCCTCCCCACCCCCCCCCTGAAGATTTAATCACAGATATTTTTAGTAAATGGACAGGTCAAAGTCTGTGAATTTTTGTTTATTGCACATGACCTGTCCATGACTTTTACTAAAAATACCTGTGACTAAATCATAGCCTTAGTCATGATTTAGCACTACCCATTACAGTCCCAAAAACCAGTAGTATGGGTACAAGGATGCAAAATGAAAGCAAAATTGATTATTTTCATCAACTCCTCAGTGCTGACTGTACAACTTACACTATATTTAAGGACCTACCAAATTCACAGTTCATTTTGGTCAATTTCATGGCCATAGGATTTTAAAAATAGTACATTTCGTGATTCCAGATATTTAAATCTGAAATTTCATGGTGTTGTAACTGTAGGAGTCCTGACCCAAAAGCGGGTTGTGGGGGTAGTTGCAAAGTTATTATAGGGGGGTTGCATTATTGCCACTCTTATTTGTGCTCTGCTGATGGCGGTGGCACTGCCTTCAGAGCTTGGAGAGCAGTGGCTGCTGGATGGGAACCCAGCTCTGAAGGCAGCGCCACCACCAGCAGCAGTGCAGAAGTCAGGATGGCCTGGTTTGGTATTGCCACCCTTACTACTGCGCTGCTGCCTTCAGAGCTGGGCCCTCATCATCAGCCACTACTGTCTGGCTACTCAGCTCTGAAGGCCGTGTAAAGGTAAGGGTGGCAATACTCTACAATGACCTTGCGACCCCACCCTCCTGCGACTCCCTTTTAGGTTGGATCCCTGAGTTGGAGAAATGCTACTCTCCGCAGTGAAATCTGCATAGTATAGGTTAAAAGTACACAACAGACTTTTAATCTATACTATACAGATTTCAAGGTCCATGACACATTTTTCACAGCTGTGAATTTGGTAGGGCCCTAACTGTATTACTTCAGATCAGTATATATCAGGGGTGGGCAAACTATGGCTCGGGGGCCACATCCGGCCCTTCAGATATTTTAATCCAGCCCTTGAGCTCTCCGCATGTGCTGTGGCTCCACATGGCTCCCAGAAGCAGTGGCATGTCCCCCTTCCAGCTCCTACAGGTAGGGGTAGCCGGGGGCTCTGTATGCTGCCCTTTCCCCAAGCACCAGTTCTGCAGCTCCCATTGCCAGGAACTGCAGCCAATGGGAGCTGCAGGGGCGGCACCTGCCGACAGGGCAGCGCACAGAACTGCATGGCCACACTGCCGCATGGGAGCCAGAGGAGAGACATGCTGCTGCTTCCGGGAGTTGCTTGAGATAAGAGCCACCCAGAGCCTGCACCTCTGGCCCCCTCCTGTGCCCCAACCCTCTGCCCTAGCCCTGATCCCCTTCCTTCCTTCCGAGCCCCTCGGTCCCAGCCCAGAGCACCCTCCTGCATCCCCAACCCCTCATCCCTAGCCCCACCTCAGAGCCCACATCCCCAGCTGGAGCCCTCCTTGCACCCCAATCCTCCTCCCACACCTTGAACTAATTTCTGGCCCCACCCTAGAGCCCTCACCCAACCCCCAATTTTGTGAGCTTTCATGGCTCTCCATGCAATTTCCATACCCAGATGTGGCCCTTGCGCCAAAAAGTTTGCCCACCCTGGGTATATATAGTAACTTCAGATCACAAAAAAAAACAGTGAAAGTGGCTTATAACTAGAAGCTGCTACATCTCACATTCCAGAGAGCAGTGTGGGGGAAGAAATGGATGATAAAGGTAAAGCAAAAATAGCTCTCCCCATTTCTTTACAAATATTTATTGGTTTTCTGCTTAACATACAAGCTAGCTTCATTCTGCACTCAAACAAATTCACTTGTGCTTACATGAGAAAGATTATTGCATGCTCTCTTCCTTTGCCTTGTGAACTGATCTGAAAGTAAAATGTACACACTTACTGTTTTGGAAAACTTACTGTATATCCCATGCTATAACGAAATATAAAAATCATTTAAATATTAAATTGTAGTAGAAATAAAACACAAAAGTTCTTTTTGTAATTTGTTGCACAACAAGAGTACAGTGAATTGCTTTATCGCTTGAAATATAAATTAATATAATCAACTGTAGCTATGTTTCTGTCAGAGCTAATCATCAAGGAGTTATAACCTTACCAAAAAGGTAAATCTGGTTCCTCAAGGACTAGTATGACTTCATGCCTCTGTCATATACTTCCTTCACAATAACTATGACAGGGAGAGAATACAAGAGTACATCCAGGGTAAAGGTTTCAGAGTAGCAGCCGTGTTAGTCTGTATTCGCAAAAAGAAAAGGAGTACTTGTGACACCTTAGAGACTAACGAATTTATTTATTTGCTACAGCTCACTTCATCAGATGCATTCAGTGGAAAAAAAGGGATAGGGGGTGGGGGTAATAGGTGCCTATATAAGAAAAAGTCCCAAAAAACGGGACTGTCCCTATAAAAATGGGACAGCTGGTCACCCTAGGCAGGATTGAGTGGATCATTGGGCTAGATCTTCAGTTGGTATAGCCATTGACTTTAATGGAGATTGACAATTTATACCATCTGAGAACTGAAACTAGTGTGTCATGCCTGTTATGATCTAATCCTATGATAGATTTGGAAATAGAGGATGTTCAGCTGAGTAATGGGTTCATGTTAGTGAATTAGGGGGTGCACACAGGGCAGGGGAGTGTGTACATCAGGGCAAGTGTAGGAGCACATAGTGCAGATTTAGGGGTAAATATTTAGGTGGGGGAAAGGTGTAATGATGTGTGTAAAAGGTAAGTTTGAGTGGTTGGGCAGATGTGTTTTATGCAGGTAAAGACTGTGCTTGTGATGTATATTTGGGAATGTGAGCACTGGAGCTGCCCCTCACACTTGCTCCCCAAAGTGTGTATCTGGAGGTAGGGGAGTGAGCTATAAGGGTGGCTTCCTGTAGTATGTGTGGGGAGAGTAGGGTGACCAGATGTTCTGATTTTATAAGGACCATCCTGATTTTTGGATTTTTTTCTTATATAGGCTCCTATTACCCCCCCACCCCCATCTTATTTTTCACACTTGCTCTCTGGTCACCCTAGGGGACTGGTTTGGAGCCAGCTCACTAGGATTGGTGTATGTGTGTGAGGCAAGTGCATGAGGTGGGGAAGGGTTAGAGTGTGAGTGATTAGGGGTCAGTGGCGTTATGGGTCTGGCTCCGCAGGGTCAGTGCAAGAGTGTGAGGTGGGGATTGCTGTGAGGCCAGCGCCTCAGGGTCAGTGACAGTGCTGGCGGAGCGAGTGCTACGGGGCCGGCTCCCCAGGGTCAGAGAGTGTGTGTGTGTGTGTGTGCGGGGGGACAGGAAGTGCTATGGGACAGGGCCCCCAGGGTTAGTCCAGGGGGCGGGAAAGAGAGCGAGTGCTATAGGGCACGATCCCCAGAGCCAGTGTGTGTTGAGAGGGGAGAAGCGAGCGCGATGGGGCCAGCTCCAGGCATCGGGCTCCAGGGCTAACCCCTCACGGCTGTGTGCTGGGGAGGGTCCATGGGACTAATAACTCCCGGACTGCAGGAGGCGGTTGCTGGGCGGGGGTTGCTAGGAGCCCACCCCAGGCCGAGTCGTGGGAGGGGTACAGCTTTCTCAGAGTAAGCCCCGCCCATGCCCCTCTCATCCAGCAGCTACGGCACGGGACCGGAAGTGACGTTCCAGGGGCGGGGCCGCGGGCCGCGACGGCGAAGGGCTGATCTGCTGACGGTGGCCGCCGTGCCGTGTTGATGTCCCCAGCGTCCTCCGTGGTCGTCCCAGGTAAGGGCCTTCCTCGGCCTGTCCGTGCCGTGGCGGCAGAGCGCTCGTGGCCCGTGACTCTGGGCCCGGCGGGGAGCGGGGCGCTGCGTGTTCTGCCTCGCAGCCGGCTCCCTCGCTCTCGAGGCCTCTGTCGGCCCAACCGCCCGGCACTGGTCAAATCGGGGGGGCTGCCGCTTTGTGTCGCCGGGGGGGCGCGGACCTCTGTGTGTATGCGGCGGGGCGTGGCCGGACCTGCGTGTGCGGGGCGGGGGGATCCATGGCGAGCCCTAGAGGGGTGCTGGGGAAAGATGACCTGTCCGGGGTCAGTCGCCCCTCGCCCCGGCTGCTGTTGAGGAAGCGAGGAGGGCTATCAGGTGCTGACCGCCTGGCACCGGAACTGCTTAGGGCCCGGCTGCAGCGGGAGGGGGAGGAGCTGGTCCTGGTTTTCTGAGGAGCTGGTCCTGACGTTAACCGACGGTATGGTGCGGGACGCACTGTTTTAGCATCTGAAGAAGTGGGGTTTTTACGCAGGAAAGCTTATGCTCAAATAAATCTGTTAGTCTTTAAGGTGCCACCGGACTCCTTGTTGTAGGGCAGCCCCCCAGTGTAAATGCTTCTCCTGGCAGCCAAGTCAGTTGGCTGTGAGCTGGGTAAACAAACGGCCCTCGTTGCTTCCCAACATCTCTGGGGTCATCCTTGTAACTCTCTAAATAGGTTTCTGCTGCATCTACAGTTCAGAGAGATTTTCCTGCCAATAAGTAATAATCCTAGACACATTCTGCTGACCTACAGAAATGCAGATTTGTAAATGACTAGCCGAGCCTGCTTTGAAAAATGTAAAAGATTTCAGCACAGTTGTTGGTCATGCCAGATGGCGTGGCTGTCTGTAGAAACCAATATCTTTGTGTTTGCATTACTAAAGAGACATTAGGATTTTTTTTTTAGTAGTGAAAGAATTTTAGAAGTACAATTTGCTTGTCACTCCTTTTGTTTTGGTTACTCTTTTGCACTTCACATCTTGGACAATGAACATTAAAAATATCCATTTTCCTGCAATTCCTGCTGTGATTATTTGGTTTCAAGCACCAGTGGGGCTGTCAAAAACAAATATTTTAATTAGACTTAAAGACAATCGTGGAAACTGTACTGTTGGGTTTGCAAAAGTTAGGTTTTATAGACCTTATATTTTGGATCAAATGTGAGGGGAGTCTCTTAAATATCACTCCTTGCTATTCTGGGGGGAGGGGAGAGTGAGAGGAGGTAATGGAACAAGTGCACACAAGGAATAAAGCTGTACTATGTTAGAGTTGCTTAGGCAGACCCTTAACCCCAGTGGGTGCTATTACCCTGGTATATTTCAGCCATGTTATCTTCTTGTTTCTTGTCTCTCCAAAGCTATGTTAGTGTGTTCCTTTACATTTAATTTCCTTTTTAATTTATTTTGTGTAAATTGAAGTTTAATTTTTCACCTATACTTCGCAATCATGGAGAATCACTAATTCAAAATCTTATTTTACCATTTTGTTGTGTTAGTGAAAGTGCAAAACTGTGTTGATCCTTATTTAAAGTCTAATCTACTGAAACAATATGCCCTTGCTTTTAGTGCATGGTTCATGCATTGTACTAAATCAGATGGTAATAGGCTAAAGATATTTGAGTTTAGGGCTAGAAATCCTTGTTTAACCCTTACTGGATTTGACTGAGCAATATCTGTTCATTCTAGTTGCCCATAGTATTTGAAACTGCTTTATGGTCAGCCCTCTATGGAAATATTTCCAATGGGTATTGGGTGTGTAGTTCCTGAAACAATATGTTTTACTCATGATTCACTTGTTGTCACCTGAATCAAGGCTTGTACTCAGTTGTTGTAATTACTATAATTTTTAATAACAGCAACTGCAAAATGGAGCAAGATAAATTGCAACATTCAAATATTCTTCCTCCTCTCCCTATAGATTTATAAAGCTTCAATCTTGCTAACACTTGTGCATGTGCTTAAAGTTTACTACCATGAATAGTGCCACTGAAATCAATAGGATAGCCTCTTAATAAACAGTTTAATGTCTTAGAATGAAACTAGTACTTGTGTTTTTAAAAAAGCAAACAAACTGCTGTTTCAGTTACAGCAACTGAGGACTGGACCTTCCTGTTTGCTTGCAATACTAGGTAGGGCACCAGGCTTAGTAACCTCCCCTCCAGAAAAAGAACAGCAGCAGCTGGGAGGGGAAATTATGGAAGTCTGCAGGCCTACTGTGCTCTTTACCAAGGCAACCAGCATCATTAAAAATATTGGTTGTAAGTCATAGCCCTCCTTGTCTCTGGATTCAGAGTTACCCACCTGGAGCACTGGGCACAGTGCTCCATCTTCTTATTGTCTTTGGACATGCAAGGCAAACTACCCTTCATCCTTAGAAGTACTCTAGACAAGGCAAAGTATTTTGTGAAACCTTGTGCTGTGTAGCTGTTCATTATGGAGTATATCTTCTGTGAATAGAGAAATTTATTTTGTAGGGCTCACATTTTGGCATCTTTCACGAGAACTAAACTCATTTATAATGTCTTAGACTATTCCTCTAGTATAACTTTTCTGAGGTAATAAGAATTCTAATATTGTTACAGATCAGTCATGTCATCCTTTCAAGAAACTCCATCTTCAAGTAATGCCCTGCAGACTTCCAACTTTGCACATGTGATCTTTCAAAATGTGGCAAAAAGTTACCTTCCTAATGTACATCTTGAATGTCATTACACTCTGACCCAGTATATCCAACCACACCAAAAGGATTGGGTTGGTATTTTCAAGGTAAGCGAGTTTGTACTTTTTCAGTAACTGAATATCCATTGCATTCTATATTACTGATTCAAAAAATAAATTATAAAATCTTTGATATGTTTAAGTGGATAAATCTTGGTGATGTTAGATCTTGACATGTGCATGCAAATTAGTGTCGTGTCTTTTGATTTTCAAATATGCTCATTGAAATGCAGGTATTCTAAGTGAGCTGGTATCACCATCTATTATGAAGGTAACAGTGCTTTCTATGATAAGCAACTGAAACATGATCTTGTAACTTTGCCAAACTATAACTGTTTGGGATGGAATTTTCTATGCTCGGTGTCTTCCCAAAAAGTAAGCTTCAAGTGCACTTCAGCCAAAACAGTTTGGCTGTTTCTGAGAACAGGGGTAGCGAGAAAAATGTTGTCTTCCTATGTTAAATTCTGGCAACCTTTTCTTTGAGAAACACTAGTGCTCCCATGTTTTGGAGCAAAGAACATGAAATTTGGAAGGGGTGTAGTCTCTGTTTCAAGGATGTGCCTTTTGCAGACACTGTGAAAATCTGCCCAAATTTGGCCAATTTATAATAATTTGAAAAAAAAAATCAGTTTGCACATGCTCAGTAGAGGCTTGCTAGAGCTTCATAGCTCATTTACCGGAAGATTCTGTCCACAGTGAGCAAGCTCCTGCATTGGCCTGCAGGGGACTGAGCAGGACTTTTCTAGTGTAACTTCAGGTTTCCTTGGGCTGGTCAGGGAACTAAGAGCAAGGACTGTCTCCCCTGTGCTCTCAGTGCCCCCCTTGATGTTACCAAGGCAGCATGTAGTAAGAAGCTATTTGAATAGAATGGCGGTGGAAGGAATCAAAGATTAAGGGGAGGAAAACAGAGTGGGAGTTGGGATGGTGGGGAGACTGGCACTGGCTGGGCAAGGAAATTAGGAGTGGGAGTCTCATGGGGAGAGCCTGAAGCTTGATGAGGGACAGGGAACTTGTTGGGAGGTGGAGAGACACAGTTTTCAAGGAGCTTTGGTGTGGCAGTAGAATGGGGACTGGCTGGGCAAAGAGACTGGGACAGGGAACCTGGAAGTGGGGCTCTAAGATTGGATGAAGAACCTGGGGAGGGAGACACAGACTGGGGATGAGGAACATGTGCACGGGGAGTATTTGAAGGGAGAGAGTGAATGAAGAGTCAAGAGGGGGGAACTGGGACTGGTTAAGTATAGACATGGAGCCAGGGGAATGGAGGGAGACAGGGCAAGGGGAGTGGGATTGGAGCAGTGTGGGGAAGACTGGGACTCGGGGAGTCCATAGAGAAGGACTGGATGAGAAGTCTGAGAAAAGGACCAAGAGGTGGGGAAGAGACAGGACTGGAACAGTGACAAGTTGGAGAGGACACAAGAGAACGTGTCAGTCTTGGGGGAAATGGCAGAACTGTGTGTCCACTGGAGAATGCTCCCCTCCAAAACCTGGAATGGAACCCACTGTTTATCTTCCCATTGACTTGGGTTATAGATGCAAGTGCCCAGCACTTCTGCAAATCAGATTCCTGGGTCTCAAGTCAGACACCCAGAAAATGAGGAACACATAATTAGTACCATCTCTGAAAAGTTTGGTTTATGTGACTTGCCTAGGATCATATAGGAATTCTGTGCCAGAGGCAGGGATAGAATCCAGTTTTCCCAAGCAGCATTCAGTTACCTTAACCACGAAACAGTCCTTTCTCTTCCTCAGTCCCCTGCCTCATATGCCTTTCTAACTTCTGCAACAAATGAGGCAGGAATCCTATGGATAATAGTGTGGTTTTTTTTTTCCGCTGTGCAATCCTGACTCATCCCCAGAGCCATGTCCATTCTGTACACTTAATCAGGCAGTGATCTTAACGGGAAAAAATAGCATATGATCATGTAATTAGACTGTATGATAAAGTATACCCACAAGGGGGCCAAATTAAAGTTGCAGAGACCATCTTTAATTCTGGCGTTCGCAACTTTTGAGTGCTTGATTTTGCAACTGTAATTTTTTAATGTAGTTTGTGTAATACAGAATACAGGAAAACAACCATGGGTAGCACTATTACAGAAAAATATTTTTTAAAAGTTGTACTTTTTTTCTTATGACTTTATTGACTTCTATTTATCAAATATTTTCTATTTTTTATATGTAGCTAAAATTAAGTCTCTTGTTAATGTGTTAACTTTTAGAATGTTATTATGGAAAAACTTTTCTGTGTGCCCCTCACTAATTGCTGACAGAGAAAGGATGTTGGAGAATGTAGGCTCATTGTTTCCTTCCTATTCTCTGTAGATCAAAGCCAGGTGAGACAGCAGTGGAAGGAATTATGGAGCTCAGCATTTGGAGCCGGTTTCATTATAATGATTCGCTGAGCTTCCCTGCAGTGTTCCTCCTGTCTCTAAGATAACTGGATGTTTCTCCCTCAATTTTCCATTACTGTTGACAGAATATATATTGCATCTCCCTTGCCTGCGTTGCATCCTTGCTGTATGTCTTAGGGTTTGCCTACACTAGAAAGTTTTGTCTCTTAGCAGTATTGGTACTGTCAAATGTTAAGTTTAAGTGTTCTACCAAGTAACTTGACATCTAGTCTTCAGATTGTCAAAAGGCAACACTTTTTTTTTTTAGACCAACAAATGAGTTTTTCCATAGATAGGTACTGCAACTTGCTTACACCTCTACTGTATCTGTGGACATTGTACAATCCACTGTTTGCATCATTGAAATGAAATTGGTACAAGAATTATGCAGGAGGAGTACATGGTTTTATAAAGGAGCAATTTTTCTAAAGCACACATTTTGTAAATCTGCAAAGTTTGGGGGCAGGAGGGAATCCAAGTAAGATTTCAGTTAGTTGAGTGCAACTGAATAAACCTGGTATGTGAAGTAAAGTGCACATCCATTTGAAGAATGGAGGTGCAAGCATTCCACTGGAATTTCAAAGGAATGTTTTAGTGAGGAGGATAATGGGATTAAAATGTTTTACTAAGTTTGCAGTAACAGTCTGACTATTTTGTATAACAGTTTCATTTTGTTTTATAAATTAACTTTTAAATTGAGTTCATTGTCATAAGTTAGGGGACATTTTTGAGGTTGTAATCTATTATGTGTATATACTATTACTGTCAGAAGCTTTGAATTTAAAGAAAATCTTTAAATTTTGGAGTTGGCCTAATTTTTTAGATAAACTGGGAAGAGGCAAGGTTACCCACATATAGTCCTGTCATTCTTTTGAAGTAGTTAGAATTTAAACTTTAAAAACTGTTACATACATTTGATTAAAAATCAGGGAGGCAATTAGCATACATTCTAGTGTCCCTGTTTAAAAGAAGAAAAAATCCAAATCTAACCCTATAACATTGGTTTGTTCTCTTTTAAACATTCTTTGCAGTAAAATGAAAAAGTGTCATTGAGAAACTGTCTTCTTGCTGAAACAACGATTATTGATACAAGATCAAACACTGTACTGGGGATAAAGAATATAAACTACTGTTAGAGATTGATTATACCTTGGGGTTGTTGGGAAAGCTGATGAATCACACTTGATTATTATTTATTATGATATTTAGAAAGGTGAGTAATAGCGTGAAGATACGATGCATGCCTAGTGAAATAGTCTTCAAGGGATTCTGAACTCACTAAATAACAAAGATTAAAGTCCTGTGTAGCGGTCTTGATATTGTAACTAATGAGAATCAGACTTCTGTCAGTGACCGCAAAGTGTCAGTTTATTGGCCGTGAATGTAGAGGGATGGGAAGACCTTGGCTTTTTGTGGAGGAGAATGAACTTGCTTAAAGGCCAAAACTGTTCCAAGGTTAAATGAATGCCATCTTTGAGGCTTATGGGAAGTTATTGCTGTTCCACCAGTGATAGTTGTGTGCCTGTATCAAAAACTGTCAAGTCAAGAGGTCTAGTGGAATTTTCATTTAGTTCAACATAGCAAGTTACAGTGATGGATGAGGGACCTGACTAAGATTTAAGGGCTGTGTTTACTATGGGAGTCACAGTGGCACAACTGTAGCTATGCTGCTGTCATGTAGACGCTTCCAATATCGATCCAGCTCCCTGAGCAGCAGTAGCCCTGCCTGCACCATGGATTAGGTCAGTTTAACTACAGTGCTCGGGGGTATGAATGTTTCACATCCCTGAGTGACGTAGCTAGGAGAGTGCTCATTTTAAGTGTAGACAAAGCTTACGTTTGTTTCCACATACTGAGGAGTTGTGGTATCTTGCTATATTTTTTCCATCTAAATGTATTAACTCCCTTTGTAAAACCATGTTCTCTCCGCCCCCCCCCCCCTTTGTCCTTTGCTGCCTCTGGTCATGTATGTAAAATTTGCTCAGTGTAACGAAATTTGCCCTAATTCCTTTAAGGTGTATGGCCTTTGTCATAAATATAAAGGGAAGGGTAAACCCCTTTGAAATCTCTCCTGGCCAGGGGAAAGCTCCTCTCACCTGTAAAGGGTTAAGAAGCTAAAGGTAACCTCGCTGGCACCTGACCAAAATGACCAATGAGGAGACAAGATACTTTCAAAAGCTGGGAGGAGGGAGAGAAACAAAGGGTCTGTGTCTGTCTGTAGTCGTCTTGGCCGGAGATAGACCAGGAATGGAGTCTTAGAACTTTAAGTAATCTAGCTAGGTATGTGTTAGATTATGATTTCTTTAAATGGCTGAGAAAAGCATTGTGCTGAATAGAATAACTATTTCTGTCTGTGTATCTTTTTTGTAACTTAAGGTTTTGCCTAGAGGGGTTCTCTATGTTTTTGAATCTAATTACCCTGTAAGATATCTACCATCCTGATTTTACAGGGGGGATTTCTTTATTTCTATTTACTGCTATTTTTTATTAAAAGTCTTCTTGTAAAAAACTGAATGCTTTTTCATTGTTCTCAGATCCAAGGGTTTGGGTCTGTGGTCACCTATGCAAATTGGTGAGGCTTTTTATCCAACATTTCCCAGGAAAGGGGGGGTGCAAGTGTTGGGAGGATTGTTCATTGTTCTTAAGATCCAAGGGTCTGGGTCTGTAGTCACCTAGGCAAATTGGTGAGGCTTTTTACCAAACCTTGTCCAGGAAGTGGGGTGCAGGGTTTTGGGAAGTATTTTGGGGGGAAAGACGCGTCCAAACAGCTCTTCCCCAGTAACCAGTATTAGTTTGGTGGTGGTAGCGGCCAGTCCAAGGACAACGGGTGGAATATTTTGTACCTTGGGGAAGTTTTGACCTAAGCTGGTAAAGATAAGCTTAGGAGGTTTTTTCATGCAGGTCCCCACATCTGTACCCTAGAGTTCAGAGTGGGGGAGGAACCTTGACAGCCTTCATTTTAGTACTTGTCCCTATTCTTTTTGTCCCTTTTAGAATTCTATCCTTAAATGCAGCTTTAAACTGCTCCCTTTCACAAACAGTCAGTTTCCCCATTTTTCTGTGTTATATAAGGCATTTGTTTTCTCAAGTTCCCAGCCTGGGTTCTCCAACATCCTCATGGAGAGAACCACAACTTAAGTGTTTTATCTTTCCTTGCGTTTAGAGTTGCAGGACGTTGTTGTAGCAACTATAGCAATTGCTTACGTGAATAAGTAATTTTAGGAAAGGACTAAATATATTTTTAACTGTCCTTAATGGAACAAATGTATTGTCTTTGAAATTAATCATTGTTTTCTCTCTTTGTTATCACACCCATTCTGTTCTGTTCCTCTTTTGTGCATGTTGCTTGTTCTCATCGTTCTCTAGGTATTCCTTTTTCACAAAAGGGCTGCTGATGGTGCCTGGCTTCTGTTTCCTTGTGTTATGGAGCAGTGGCCTGAAAGGGAGGCAGCTAGACTGGCCTCATGGTCAGCTGCTTTTACAGGCATTCTGGCAAGGACATTTGAAGTAGATGGAAAAAGAGGAAGGGCCAGCACCATGTTACCCATCAGTTCTCTGTTAATCTCCAGGAGGTGCTTTGTGAGCCACCAGTGGTTAATAGATCAGTTGGGGAACTGGTGTCCTAATTAACTTATTCATGTTTCTTTAAATGAATTACCTTGCCTTCTGAATTCAGACTCGTAACTTTTTTTGGACAGGTTGTTACATGTTCTTCTAGGCTGTTCTTTAATACTGATATTTTATTTCTGTCTGGCTTTTTGCCATTTAGAAGAAAGGTAAATTTATTTTTCTGTCTATGTATTGATGCCTGGTCTGAGTTTTAAGCATAAAGCATAAAGAGAAAATTGAATTACAAGCCCTGGTAAGCCTTTGAATTTATCCAGGACAGACACACTCACCTTGGGTGTTAGTGCTGAAAAGGTCAAAACTTAAATTGGCATTAGTTTCAATGCAGTACATGGTTTTATCTGTAACTTAATGCTTCAGAGGGAATTTGAAACTAGATCATTTGTTACTTCTCACAGCATCTGAAGACTCAAACTCTAACAGGAGTATTCAGTGGTTTGTTTTATGTTTATATGTACTTCTACCAAATAACAATTTTGTTTTTCAGTGCACACACACAAGTGTTGCCTCTGATTTCTCCATTATGTCCTAGTGGTGTATTTAGAAGGTGATCACATTAGGTTGTCCTAAATACCTAACTTTCCTCTATCATCATATCTGAGCATCTCACAATTTTTAATTTGTCTTCACAACACCCCTGTGTGATAGGGCAGTGCTTTTATTCCCATTTTACAAATAGGAAACTGAGCTACAGAGACCCTAAGCACCTTGCCCAGAGGAACAGGGAATTGAACCAAGGTTTCTTAAGTCCTAGGTTAGTGTCCTAACCAATGGGCCATCCTTCCCTTCTTCCTTGTTGCTTTTCTTTTATAAATAGTTATATATAGAGACAAAGGTAGAGGAATCTTAAAAAGGAAATTTATTCATATGTCTAGCATAAAATGCTGTGGACTATTTTTTTTTAAAAAATAGGGGGTTGAACCACCTACATATTATAATAGAAGGGAAACACTTTGTGTATATACTAAGTAACTTACTAATAAGGTTACGTTTTAGTCACTAGTATTTTTAGTAAGTCATGGACAGGTCACACGCAGTAAACAAAAATTCACGGCCCGTGACCTGTCCATGACTTTTACTAAAAATACCTGTGACTAAGCCTTTGGGGGGGAAGGCTCAGGAGGGCAGCCCGTGGGGCACTGCAGGTGCCAGGAAGGGGAGGGTTGGTGGGGCTGGGGAAGGCTCCCTACCTGGTTCCTGGAAAGTAGTGACTCTGCAGCTCCCATTGGCTAGGAACTGCAGCCAATGGGAGCTGCGGGGGTGGTGCCTGCAGGCGGAGGCAGCATGTGGAGCTAGCAATGAGGGAGAGGAGTTACCATTGCCATCTCAGGTAAGCACTGCTCTGCACCCCAGCCCTGAAACTGTCCGCCCCTGACTGCCCCACCAGCAGCCAGTGTGCATGGCCCTGGGGCTGCCCAAGCCACTGAGATCATGGCATCTGTGACAAACAGAGCCTTACTTTTTAGCAATAATTATTGCTAGTCTTTAAATGTATTTCCATATAGGAACTCTTGCCAGCAACCTCTCACTGGATTACTGTACATATATCTTCGGAGTCTTTTTTCAGACTCATGAGAATTTCAATCATTTCTCCATATTTCAGAAAGAGATATTTACCTTTTAGATTCCAGCCTCTCGTACACTTTTTGGGATATCCTAGATTTTCACTGTTCACTCCTCCTACCCCTATGCAGCAAGTCAGGGTGAACTACTACTCTCCTGCTGTGGCTCCCGCTCCAAAATGAACTTGGAAACCGCCAGGGTCTCAGATGAATGATATGTGGAATCTACATCCATATATTGCTGCAGAGATGCCTTGAAATATTTCTGCAGGATTGACATTGCCAGGATCAAATATTCACATTATTTCTCTCTGATCAAATATGCAGTGAAGTTAGACAACTGGTACTCCTGGGGGAATTCTGCGCACAGTATATTAAAATTCTGCATATTTTGTCAAAATAATGCAATATAATCACTCTGGTTTAAATTAGTTCGGTAACTTATTTAAACTACAATACAATGGATGGAGAATGTGAGTGGGGAGCATTGGACGAAATCCCAAAATCCCTTTGCCTAATAATAGTGTAACTAGGTTTGACCCTTTATTTCTAGTTATTAGTCAAAATATTTGCAGCATATACTCAGTGTTACATAGTAGGCAACTGAAGAGCAAGTGAGGGCTGGGGAATCAAACTCAATATTTTGTATTGGCTACTGACCATCTCCAGAAGGGTCAGTAGCAAACAGTTCATGGAGCACATTTTATAGGAAATTTTTTCAGTCCGAAAATTCAGACCAGTTCTAATCACTAAAACACCATAAGTATTTATAAGGCCATACTGTCCCCCTACAGCCTACACCACTCTAGCAATGTAAAGGAGCTTTAAAACTCTTACACCTGTTTTATACTCCTGAGGGAATTCACAAAGACAACAGGAACAATTCACTAAGCAGGCAGGCTGCTATAGTCTGCTCTGACGGAGGGGACAGAGCCTGCCCCGTGCCTGCTTCCTCAGAAACATCCCAAAGCCCTGTCCCTCCACGCCGAGCTTGCCTCAATAGTGAGTGAGAGAGAGACAGTGTGTGTTTCTCTCCTTCATGCATGTCTGCTGGCCCCCGATGGTAATTTACATCTCTACTGGCTGCTTTGGGTGCCCAAGCCAACCTGCCTGTGTTGCTGGGGAGGGGTGAGTGACCGCTCTTGCGCCTTCCCTTTGCTTTCTCGTCAGAAGTAATTTTTTTGCAGGGAAGGAAAGAAATCTGTGGGGGGCATGAATTCTGCACACGTGCAGTGACACAGAATTCCCCAAGGAGTAAACTGAAAATAAGGCAAGATTGAATATTATATAATAAAGGTTTGCAGAAGCCTTTGAATCAGGTACAAGCCTAATATCTGTACAGTGGAACAACAATGTTCTTAAAATATTTTGCTGGCTTTTCCAGGTTTGAGTGAAGAGGCCCACACCAAAGCTTCAGAATGATAAGGAACAGTGATGTGGTGATTTTGTGTGTCACTATACCAAGAGGTTTGGCCTCTTGAAGTGCAAATAAAGGCCTTCGTGGGTGACCATCCTTTGTTTCCCGGCTTGAGCTCTTGTCTCAGACTTTGAGGACTTATATCAACCTTGATTGCTCATGCCATCTATAGGTCAAATACTAGTATCTGAGCAACATCTTGATTACTTGAATAGCATGATGAATATTGACTTTTATGTTGCTGCATCACCTAGGTATAGACTGAACCATGGATTCTCAGCCTTGGGGTCATGACTTCAAGGTCCATCATGAGGGGAATGTAATGGGGTATGTGACAAAGCTCTGTCCTTGCTCCGTGGGTCCAGTGTTTCCTGGTGGATTTCTCTAGCCTCAGAGGCTCACTGTGACCCTGCACGTAACCCTTCTCTCTCTCTAGAGACAAGGGTCACAGTCTACTGAGCCATTTTCATCATAAGCCAGTGAGGGAGGTGAGGAGAAGTTATCCTTCCTTGCACAGTCTCTGTTGTATCCCAGTCTCAGTGATTAATCAGGGGGCAAAGGTGGGGTGGGGGGAGCCCGGGCTCACCCTGTACTCCGGGCTCCAGCCCAGGGATCCTAATAGTATCAGCTATGGTAGCTGACCTTTTAGAAACATGACATGTACAATTCCCTGGGCTACTTCCCCCACAGCAGCCCTCACTTCCTCAGGCTCCACATCACCCTTACCTCAAGGCCTCCTTCCTTGTGCCTGATATGGTGTGTACTACTCAGCCTCTCCAACAGTGCAGCTTCCTCCCACAGCTCCTGACATGCACACCCATCTGACTAACTGGGAAGCTTTTAACTAGTTTCAGCCAGCCCCTGATTGGCTTCAGATGTCCCAATCAACCTAGCCTTCTCCCTGCCTTCTGGAAAGTTCTTAATTGGCCCCAGGTGTCTTAATTGACCTGGAGCAGCTTCCATTTCACTTAACCTGGTACCAGGGATTTGTTTAGCCTGGAGCTAATATATCTATCTCCCACTACTTTTCTATAGCCATCTGGCCTTGCCCCGTCACAGGTAGTTGGCAAAATCTCCCAGTTTTTAAAACGAGGGGGAAAGTACCTTATCCCACTAGAGAAGCACTGTACTGTCTCAGCTAAACTGATGCTGTTTCTTTCCACTTGCACCTCCTCTGAAGAAACAGCTGGTTTGGTAGCCTGAGCTAGCCTTGGACAAAGAAGAGGATGAAAGGGATTGCATACACCAGGGACAGAGGAGGAAATGGCTTCAGACTCTTCTGCTGCAGGATCTGAAAATTATTTTTTTTTGGGTAGAGAAAATGGCTAATGTAATACCCTTTAACGTGGAAATGGCTAAGGACATCTGGACTTACCTAACAGTGTCCTTGAGTTGAATGGCACACATTTTTTTTTCTTTGTTATATAGATATACAGTATTAGTTATCTTAAAGTTACATTTGATAAGAGAAGAATGGAATAGCAAATATGGCCAATCACTGACAGACGCAATAGTGGAAGGAAAATACAAAATGTATTATGCTACTTTGCATATATCTGTGAAAATTAATAGAAATTTCCTCTTTCAAAAAAGGGACTTAATGTACTATTTTTGGGGGGCAGCTACTTTTTCATACTTTGTGTTTTAAACTGATTATTATTATAAAACTCAACTGATGTATCAAGTTTGTCTTTCTGGTTTATCATGATGTTTGTTTGCAGCTGATGCACATCTACCAGCTTTTTAGCCATAAGCTTGTACCTTTATTTTGGCTTATACCTAAAAGGGTGGGGAACAATGTTCCCTCTAATTTTTTCCGTTCAAGTGTGGAATAAATTTTATGTGCACCGATGTATGTGCACTACCCGTAGAAACAAAAAACCTAGATATAATAAGAAAAGGAGTAGTTGTGGCACCTTAGAGACTAACAAATTTATTTGAGCATAAGCTTCTGTGAGCTACAGCTCACTTCATAGGATGCATGCAGTGGAAAATACAGTGGGGAGATTTTATATATACAGAGAATATGAAACAATGGGTGTTACAATACACACTGTAATGAGTGTGATCAGGTAAGGTGAGCTATTACCAGCAGGAGAGCGAGGGGTGGGGGTGGGGTATGGACATCTGATTTTTGTCCATTTATTCTTTTACATAGAGACTGTCCAGTTTGGCCAGTGTACATGGCAGAGGGACATTGCTGGCACATGATGGCATATATCACATTGGTAGATGTGCAGGTGAACAAGCTTCTGAGAGTGTGGCTGATGTGATTAGGCCTATGATTGTGTCCCCTGAATAGATATGTGGACACAGTTGGCAACGGGCTTTGTTGCAAGGATAGGTTCCTGGGTTAGTGGTTCTGTTGTGTGGTTGCTGGTGAGTATTTGCTTCAGGTTGGGGGGCAATGCCCCTCTGCCATGTACATTGGCCAAACTGGACAGTCTCTACGTAAAAGAATAAATGGACACAAATCAGACGTCAAGAATTGTAACATTCAAAAACCAATCGGAGAACACTTCAGACTCTTTGGTCACTTGATTACCGACCTAAAAGTGGCAATTCTTCAACAAAAAAACTTCAAAAACAGAATCCAAGGAGAGACTGCTGAATTGGAATTAATTTGCAAACTGGATACAATTAACTTAGGCTTGAATAAAGACTGGGAGTGGATGGGTCATTACACAAAGTAAAACTATTTCCCCATGTTTATTCCCCCCCCCCCCCCACACACCCGCTACTCTTCCTCAGACGTTCTTGTCAACTGCTGGAAATGGCCCACCTTGATTATCACTACAAAAGGTTCCTCTTCTCCCCCTGCTCTTCTGCTGGTAATAGCTCACCTTACCTGATCACTGTCCTTACAGTGTATATGGTAACACCCATTGTTTCATGTTCTCCGTGTATATAAATGTCCCCACTGTATTTTCCACTGAATGCATCCGATGAAGTGAGCTGTGTAGCTCACGAAAGCTTATGCTCAAATAAATTGGTTAGTCTCTAAAGTGCCACAAGTACTCCTTTTTCTTTTTGCAGATACAGACTAACATAACTAACATACTCTGAAACTTGTATGCCTTGTAATCTTTTCATAGTTAGATGTGGCTGTTATGTCCATACTGGATCATGACTAAGGCTAAGAATTTGTCTCTGGTATTTTTATTAAAAGTCACGGACAGGATGTGGCAATAAACAATGAAATCATGGAAATGTGCATACAGTAATGCACTTTTCACTACATCAATACAGGAGCTTTTGAATTGGTATCAAACCTTATATAATTTTAACTACTGACATGATTAACTGTTAGAATGTAAAATGGTCATTTACTAACAGAGCTTACCATGATTCTGAAACAGCATGCTATATATTGCCAGGTTGTCATCTTTGAGCATCTATCATCTCACAAGATATCTTTGTAAGACTAAAATGATCTCTCGCAGTCTGCGCTGTTAACTGGCAACGATAAACACCTTAGAGCTATTACTTGGAAAGTGATCTTTTGAAGTGCCACAATGTCAGAGTACTTCATTTCAAAAACTGCACTGCTGTAGGTAAAAAACATGGGTTTTGCCAAGTCATTGTCTTCAAACAGGGGAATAGACTCAAATATATTTAACTCAAGAAGTTTGGCCTGATTGGGATCAAACAGTTGGCAGGGTTTAAAAAAACACAACACAGCGGGTTGACAAAACCATTAAGAACCAGTCATATAGGCTTCAATTTTAACACTGTTTTTGCAAAGGGTTTTCTTAGCTAACAGGTTGTCAGTTGTGCCATTGAAGGACTTTTCCCAACTGGCAAGATCAGTCAAATCATTTGCCACCTTATGCATTCTGATCTCTCATAAGCAGTGAGAGTTGCCATTATCCTTGGTGGAAATACTTGAATTGCTGCAATATATCTGCTTTTATTTCTGTTGATTTTGTTAAAGTGACCACATCTTCAACAGATGAACTACAGCTTCACTTCCACTTCTCAAAAAAAACCCACATTATCCTGCAGTTGCCTGGTATGAAAACGGACAGCTACAAATCAGCTGTTGCACGATGTGATTACTGGGGAAAGGGAATTGCAGGCACTTTCCCTTTTTCCTGCAATGATTGATTGAACCATGCTTTGTGGGCAGGGCAGGCAGTGAATGTACGTTTTACAGAAATAACAAGTTCATTTACTTTTCCAAATGTTTTTCTCCAGATATCGCCCACTAAGTTGAGATGATGTGCAGTGAATGTTATGTGCACTGCATTTAGAAAAAACTCTTTGAGGCTTCATTCCCAGGTTTTGTTCAAACATGCAGCATTGTCATGACAAAAGTAGTGACTTTATCAAAAGGAATTCTGTATTTTTGAACTGACTGCCCTAGCCCTGTTGCCCAGGGCTGACATTGTGAAGGTCACAAAAAATCATGAAATCTGTGACAAACTTGTAGCCTTAATCATGCCAAATAAATTTTGTATTATGTTAGCGAAGGATGGATTTTGACTCTCCCATGCTCCCGACAATTTTGACAAAAAATTAACTGATCCACCTGAAATAGTCTCTCCAACTAGATAATTTTTTTGTGAAGTTGTTTTTTTTTTAAGTGGAATATGAAAGGATATCAGGCAACTCCAAGGATTTCCTGAGTTATTACTAATTTTTTTCAAAGTGAAATATTTCACTATTTGAAAAAAAAATGTTCTGGGGACAGGGGAGAGGGAGGAACATCTCTCTCAAAATGAATCAGAATCTTCTGTCTCTATAGTTTTTGAATCTTTTGGCTCCAGTCAGAGCTAGTGATTCTAGGTGTAAATGGTGGATGGTAAATTTTGAAGTTAATCAGTTGGGTTTATAAAGGAAACCCTAGTTGTATCCTTACTGTGGAGAAATTACAGTGACTCAATAAGCTCTAACTTTTGAGAAAAAGAGTAGCACATCATTTTCTTTCCATTACAAAAACTACTTTTGAGAACAGAGGACACTAAATGGTATAGATCTGAGCTTTGATGTTGTTGGGACTACTGAAACAACGAGGAGTCCAGTGGCCCTTTAAAGACAGATTTATTGGGGCATGAGCTTTCATGGGGAAAAAACCCACTTCTTCAGAGGCATGGAGTGAAAATTACAGATACAGGCATAAATATACTGGCACATGAAGAGAAGGGAGTTACCTTACAAGTGGAGAACCATTGCTGATGAGGCCAATTCAGTCAGGGTGGATGTGGTCCACTTCCAATAACTGAGGAGGAGGTGTCAATAAAAGAGAGGGAAGATTGCTTTTGTAGTGAGCCAACGCTTCCAGTCTCTATTCAAGCCCAAATTAATTGTAGCTCTGCAATTTCTCTTTGAAGTCTGTTTTTGAATTTTTTTTGTTGAAGTATAGCTACTTTTAAATTGGTTATTGAATGTCCAGGGAGATTGAAGTGTTTATAGATTCATAGATACTAAGGTCAGAAGGGACCATTATGATCATCTAGTCCAACCTCCTGCACAACGCAGGCCACAGAATCTCACCCACCCACTCCTGAGAAAAACCTCTCACCTATGTCTGAGCTATTGAAGTCTTCAAATCGTGGCTTAAAGACTTCAAGGAGCTGAGAATTCTCCAGCAAGTGACCCGTGACCCATGCTACAGAGGAAGGTGGAAAACCTCCAGGGCCTCTTCCAATCTGCCCTGGAGGAAAATTCCTTCCCGACCCCAAATATGGTGTTCAGCTACACCCTGAGCATATGGGCAAGATTCACCAGCCAGATTCCCAGGAAAGAATTTGCTGTAGTAACTCAGATCCCACCCCATCTAACATCCCATCACAGGCCATTGGACCTATTTACCATGAATATTTAAAGATCAATTAATTACCAAAATCATGTTATCCCATCATACCATCTCCTCCATAAACTTACTGAGTTTAATCTTAAAGCCAGATGGATCTTTTGCCCCCACTGCTTCCCTTGGAAGGCTATTTCAAAACTTCACTCCTTTGATGGTTAGAAACCTTCGTCTAATTTCAAGTCTAAACTTCCCAGTGACCAGTTTATATCCATTTGGTCCTGTGTCCACATTGGTACTGAGCTTAAATAATTCCTCTCCCTCTCTGGTATTTATCCCTCTGATATATTTATAGAGAGCAATCATATCTCCCCTCATCCTTCTTTTAGTTAGGCTAAACAAGCCAAGCTCCTTGAGTCTCCTTTCATAAGACAAGTTTTCCATTCCTCGGATCATCCTAGTAGCTCTTTTGTGTACCTGTTCCAGTTTGAATTCATCCTTCTTAAATATGGGAGGCCAGAACTGCACACAGTATTCCAGGTGAGGTCTCACCAGTGCCTTGTATAACGGTACTAAAACCTCCTTATCCCTACTGGAAATACCTCTCCTGATGCATCCCAATACCGCATTAGCTTTTTTCACGGCTATATCTCCTACTGGCTTTTGTATGTTACCATTCCTGATGTCTGATTTGTGTCCATTTGTTGTTTTACGTAGAGACTGTCCGGTTTGGCCAATGTACATGGCAGAGGGGCATTGCTGGCACATGATGGCATATATCACATTAGTAGATGTGCAGGTGAATGAACCCCTGATGATGTGGCTGATGTGATTGGGTCCTCTGATGGTGTCACTAGAGTAGATATGGGAACAGAGTAGGCAACGGGGTTTGTTATAGGGATGGGTTCCTGGGTTAGTGTTTCCGTGGTGTGTAGTTGCTGGTGAGTATTTGCTTCAGGTTGGGGGGCTGTCTGTAAGCGAGGACTGGCCTGCCTCCCAAGATCTGTGAGAGTGAGGGATCATTTTCCAGGATAGGTTGTAGAACACTGATGATGTGATGGAGAGGTTTTAGCTGGGGACTGTACGTGATAGCCAGTGGTGTTCTGTTGTTTTCCTTGTTGGGCCTGTCCTGTAGTGGGTGACTTCTGGGTACCCGTCTCACTCTGTCAGTCTGTTTCCTCGCTACCCCAGGTGGGTATTGTAGTTTTAAGACTGCTTGATGAAGATCTTGTAGGTGTCTATCTCTGTCTGAAGGAGACATGCCCTAATAAATCTATTAGCCTTTAAGGTGCCAATGGATTTCTTGTTGTTTTTGTGGATACAGACTAACACAGCTACCCTCTGATAAATTGTCTGTAAAAGTTTAAGGATCAACCCATTAATTGTGAAAGTGTTTGTTTTCCTTTTTGTTTGTTTGTTTTCCATCCAAGTGAATAAGGAGAAAAAATAATTATAAGGAATTGCTGTTTGTTTTTTGTTTGCATTTCTTTTGTTAATTGGAACTGGGGACTTACTGTATATAGGTCTCAGAGGAAGAAGTGATATCTATATATGTTGTACTTTTACTAATTTGAGTTCCAGTTCAGTTCTCACACAAGAGCTATATTTATGGTCTTATTGGCTCTGTACCATCTGTTTCGTGTGTTACTGCTTTAAAAATAAAAGTCCAAAGGTGGTGGTCTGAATTTAATAGTAATCTTTTTTAGGGTAATCTTTTATATTACATGTCAAAATGCTGAAAAGGCCATTTACTGCTTATGTCAAACTTGGAAAAGCATTGTTCTAAAAATTCTATCTTGGTCTTGTTTCATATTCGCTCATTTTTTAAACAATACTCAAATGAAAACTGGTTAATCCTGCCTTTGACTTCACAAATGTCAAGAATTTGTGTAAGTGTTCGTAGGATCACATCTTAATAATCAGTCAATTATTTTTCTATAAGAAATGAAGGAAAAATAGACTGTGTGATGTAGTTGAAGAATTGTTTCTAAATATGATTTGTCATGGATAGAGTGGAAAAAAGTCAATTGAGAGAAATAATTAAGGTGTAACTATAGAACAAAATATTTGAATCTGTTACTTCCCTTTAAAGCCGTGATTTCAGGATTTTGTGTTGCCTGGATAACACTACAACACACACTAATGCAATAAATGGAGACTGGTTTATCACTCTGTTCCACTGTTAGTCATGTCAGCTGTTATGGTTGATATACACAAACCAAACTTGCCTTGGCAGTCTTAAAAACATCTTTCAGATTTGGGATTGGGGCCCTGTGGACACTGTTACTAAGTAGTTTCACAGTCCACCATTTTCCCCCCGTATATGGAGTAGGGAGCCAGGCGCTGTGCAGTATTACCTGCAGAATGCTTTTGCTTTGCAGACTGCCAGGGTGGGGCATATAGTAGCTTCTATCCCATACCTGCAGAATTCCATCCCCCAGTCTTATTTGTACTGTGTGTGAGGAGAAGTTTGCCACGAAGACAGAGTCTGGGTTTATTTTTTTACCCCTTTATTTGTAATTGAACTAAAAGTAGTTTTGAATGTTCTGATTGACAAATCAGACATATTTTGGCTTTTTGGATCATCAGGCTCCTTGTTATGTTTTAATCTGTCTGTGTACTGTGACCTCTGTTTTGGGATTCTAGATTTACCACAGGAAGTGTCGATGTAAAACAACAAAGGATATGGAATAAATAACTCGGAGTGTTTAACAGTCTCCCTCAACCTTACACCCACATAATCTAAATTAATACTAATACAAATGAACCCAAACATGTGCTACCTTTGTTGGTTAACAATAGGTACCTGTGAATCTTAGGCAGAGTCAGCTAGCTTCTTGTGGCTGTTTTTTTTTTTTTTAAATGACGTGCAAGTCCTCTGTCTCAAATAGAACCTCCTTCCCTGCCCATTGAAAAGTATGTTTCACCAGGCGTCAGATAAACTCCTCATCACAGATCGGTTCCCATTTGTGATTTGGACTGCTCCCTCCCGCCCACCTATACACCAGCGAGGAGAATTGGCTACTCAAGAGTTCTCAAATTTCATTGCACCATGACCTTCTGACGACAAAAATTACTACATGACCCTAGCAGCGGGGGGCTGAAGCCTGAGCCTGCCCGAGCCCCGCCGCCCCGGGCTGGGGAAGGGGGCTGAAGCCTGAGCCTAAGGGCCCCAGTGTGGGGCCTGTAACCTGAGTCCCGTCACCCAGGGCTGAAGCTGTTGGCCCTGGGTTTCGGCCCCAGGCCCCAGCAAGTCCAATGCCAGTCCTGACGACCCCATTAAAATGGGATTGCGACCCTCTTTGTGGTCCTGACCCATAGTTTGAGAACCGCTGGGCTACATGAACCACAATGAGGGTAATTCCAGGTGAATTGACCAGTAGACAAATAGAGTAGCTTCTCTGGTCATCGTCCTCCCACACACAGAATGAGGCACAGTATTGCTGCCCTACCACTGTGAGTGATGAGAAATAAAGGAGCTCCAGTCCACTTTGCTTCCAGAGTTGCAATTTTAGGGGACCCTAAGAGCCTTAAACCTACAGTGGGCTTGTTAACAAATATTCTCAGGGAAACATGGGGATATGTCTCCTCTTCCTCAGTGATAGTTTCCTCTGTTGCATTTGCAATTGGTTTTAGATGACTGTTTATCTAAAACTATTCTCCTCAAATTTATCTTTCCCATTTTAGCTCTTCATTTTCAGAAGGCTGTTAGCTTTCCTTCAGAGATGATTCAAATGTCATTGTGAAGAGATCATATCCAGGTCACTGCTGGGGTACAGTGTGATTTTTATAATCCCCGTGTCTGTGACAGTATAATCTGTTGCCATAGAGAAGATTATGATGGTAAGAGTATTTTGTGGTTATAAGATGCACTGTGAACCTCCAAGCCAGATCTTAAAAAGGATCTTGTGAAAATGATAAAATAAGTTACCAAAAGTCCTTTAATCAGACAAACATTACTTACAGTATCTAGTAAGCAAATATTTTATCTCCTTGACTTGCTCTTCTATTTGTAGTATTACTTTTGAGAATTCGGGGTCTGATCCTGCCATCCCACTCTGAAAACTCCCACTGTTGTTAATAGAATTGTTTCCTACTTAGAGACTTCAGAATCTGGCCCATGGCAGGATCCTGTATACCCCACAACAAGCTGGAGTTAATCTAATGTAAATTAGGTAATAGTACGAGTTATGTGAACTTCACCTTTACTGAGATGTATAAAAAAGTCTTACTGAGTTTTAAATAGTGATTTATATTTCCTTCCCTGAATTATCTGTTCAGAAATAGGCCAGGAGGATTAATTTGCCTATACTCAACTTGGCTGTTGTTTTGTTTGTATCTAAATTGCCGTTAATCCTGCCTTCTATTGAATATCAGTTATTTAACCTGATCAATAAAAATTAAATATGTAAAAACACTAATTCAGAACAAAGTTTCAGAATGGGCTGTTATACTTCTATATAAATTTATGCCAATTGAATAGGAAAAGGATGCTTTCATATTCAGAAAATAGTTAAGATTTCAAGAAAATACTAGGAGACTCTCTACCCTTCTTCCGTTATTCTCCCCATTCATTCCTCTTAAAAAATTATGCTGATTACTGCCTTTTTGCAGGATGCTATATGCTAATAACCAGCAAGAACTGCCTTTTAAAGTGATGAGAGAGTTTCAAAATGACTTCTATAAAATGACCTAGAGCACAGTGAGGAAGTTTACTTCAGTACTTTCCAGCATTTGTTTTAGAGTTGGAAATGTTAGGAAAAATTAGAAATTGCTTCATTTCCTATGAAACTGAAATGATCATGACTGCTTACTGAGGAATCAGTTTCTGAATTTCAAAATTGACATTTTTCTCCAGTTAAAAGACCAAGATTTAAAAAAACCCTCCAGTTGGTCTTCAAAAGCGAATGCCTTCATTTAGTATCTGCTTGTGGAAGGGCAACTAGTTATTTAATGTAGTAGTCTGTATATGTGAGTGAAAAGTAGCTTCTGCAGAATAGGTTAGTTAGGGAAACTGAACAGTGTGTGTTCATAAAATGTATCTTTTCTAAATTTTAAAATCACAGTAAAATTTGGGGACACTTCACCTTTAGTAATTTTGTCCTTGGTCTGTATTTTAATACAGAACTGTAAAGAATACTTCCAGTAGGTAATGCTTGGTTATGTAGTAGGTTTTCTTCAGTGTGTATTTGAAGAAATCAAAAAATAAGTATAGCACATGTTTGGAATCACCATTTCTCCCTGAAATTTAATTCAAATTTCAAAAACGAAAGCTTTGACTCAAAGCCTTAAAGACTAAGCATCTAAATGAGACTTAACTGTTTTGAAGAAATATACGTGAAAACTTCTGGCAGAGGAGGATACAATGAAATGTGTTAGCTCTTCCTACAAGTGAATTGTGAGGTTCTCAAGTGTCTGTTCCCAGAACTTCAAGAAGAATTGGTTTGAAAACCCACAAAAGCAAAATCGTCAATACTTAGTTATTATTGATTCTCACAGAATAATGTAAAAATATCATGTCTGTGCAAAGATATTGGAAATTTCATGTTTGATTTATTCCAAAAGTATTTTATAGTGATGTTACTTAGAGTATTTTCCCCAGGGCAGTATATTTGAAACATACCTTTGTAAGGTACCAGTTTGGAGATGTCATGGAAGCCTTTTTCTTTTAGCTAAGATTAGGGTCAAGAGTTAGTTGGTTCCGTTTTGGTGGCTGAGAATTTTTCCAATTTGTTGCTGAATTATCAAAGATGCTTGCTAATCACTATAACTTCTGCCAGAAGGATTGTACGCTTAAGAGCATTTCTTCATAGTTCCTTCTCCTCCTAGTGTTGGAGTGAACACAGGAAGTGCTATAGTAGATCAGCCTAGTTTGGTATTCTGTCTCTAGTGGGAGATAGTACAAGATGCTTTAGCAGAGAGTAAAAAATACCCTCTAGTGGATAACTATGGAATAATCTGTCCAGAAATGTCTTGCTTACTGTCATTTTTAGTTGTCTTGTTAGCTGAAGGGCTTAGGTTTATATTACTTTAAAATCCTGTAGCTATTCTCATTTTCCATAAAAAGGAGCTGGCATAATTTAAAACTGGTTCTCCTTTACAAATTGAGATTATTTTGACTCTAGTCATAAAGGAAGATTTGGCATAAACTTTACATAGAAATCTTGACTGCTTAAGTTCACTTGTTTACTCCACTTTTTTTTCTGAAGGGCTGCCTTCTTGCTTTTCAAAAATGGTGAAAACTTGTATTGGAGAGGCTATGAAAGGAGAGGTGGCCACTCATATTCACTAGTAAGGCCCATTTACCAGAGTTTTGGCTAGGTAATAAGACTTTTTTAATATCATATCACAGGAAAACTCTGTACAATCTGATTTTTTTTTCTTTCCTATTTTTCGTTATGCTATTAATTTGTGCCCATTGCTTTGTGATAATGGCTTTGATAATTAGGGGATTTTCTTCCCACAAAACAGAATTCCTGTATTTCAGATCCATGGAACTCTAGTTCAGGAAATCATACTTAATCCTCTTTTAATCACTAGAGAACTTCTGTAAAGAAAAACAGTATCCCACATGATACAAACGAATAGGAAATAAGTGAAAATCATTGAATCATACTAATTGGAGAAAGGATCAAATTGTTCCAATAGATCTTTTCTTTCTGCAAGGGCTTGTTACGGGATCCCTCCCAATAGAGGGCAGATGAGATATTAAACTGCCTAACATACAGGTGTAAAATTAGGGATAATATTGAAATCAGTGGGCCAGACTTTCAGCCCAGTTGTTTTTCATGTAATTGGAATGCACCTAATGAAGAGTCGATGTTCCAGTACAGCGTTAGTCTTAAAGTCAACACCTGTGACTTTGCAGTGATTGGCAAAGGATTTGAAATCCATTGTTCTGGGACTATTCCTATTCCTGCTTTTTCAGTGGAGAAGATAGCACTCCTAACCCTCCAAAAGCTTATTTCTTCTTGCATTGTGATAAAGATGTAGTCAATATTGGCATAGGTTGTCTCCTTATCTAAGTAGTTAAAATGTCTCTTTATTTTTGTATTTACTGATGTCTCTATCAAATTGCAATTTAATGTATAGTAAAAACTGTCTGGTGTTTAATTTATGATATAAAACTCTTTTATTGCATTAGGTAACAGCTAAATAAGATCCATACTAAAATTGACATACTTGTTAAATATTCCTAATTTGTAATCATTAGTCAATCTTTTTTCTGTATGGCAAAACTCAAGTATGCGGGTTACAGTGTGTTGTAAAGATCAGACCATGCTATCTTAACTGTGTGTAACATATTACTCTGCTTAGGTTTTTCTCTTTTGGTTGTTTTCTTTTAGGTTGGTTGGAGTACTGCTCGAGACTATTATACGTTTCTGTGGTCACCTATGCCAGAAAATTATGTGGAAGGATCAACTGTTAACTGTGTGCTGTCTTTTCAAGGTGAGGAAGTACATACTTGGTAAATCAGCATCTTTATGGATTTGATATAATATTGCTAATTTTTGCTGTTTAAAAACAGCAGTTATATTAATTTAACTGTACATTTATTGAATTGTTAAATGTGCTGAGGCTGTATAGTGTCTCCAAGTTTAACAGAGAGAACTTGGACTTAAGAATGGAATATTCCATGTCTATTTCTTTTTCACATGTTCTTCTCACATTTTACTAATTTTTATGAGACGTTTGAGAGAGTATTCCCTTTTGCAGACTATCTGTTTCTATACTTCAAGCTTCAGGGAAATTATAATGGTGAATTTGTGATTTCACATATTGTTACATAGCAACAGACTGTTGGTAAATGACCGATCACAGGAGAACCATGTTGCCTGGAAGGTGTAGTCCAACACTTTTTTTTTTCAATAAAGAGAAAAAAGAATACAGAAAATGACGTGTTCAATCATTTGGGTTTTTTAATACCATTAAACATCGCAACAGGTTGGTGGTGGTCCTCCCTCACCCTTCGCTGGGTCTGTGGGAGACCACTCTGCCTCACTTATAGACATTCTTTGGAAAAGTTGCTCTGATGTTGAAGCCCCTCGTTAAATTGAGAGTGATGTTCAGGTTAAGACACAACAGAGCGATGGAAATGAAATTCTTCTTTCCAAATTTTCAGTTTTTTTTCTTTCATTTAAGATTTTCTGTCCTATTCCAGGTTCCCTCAAATGTAACTTTCCTACCAGTCTTTTTATCACACATATTTTTGTATGCTATCTTTATCTTGAAGAAATGTTTCAAAATGCCCATGTTACTTTTGAAATATTGCCTGTGTTGCCTTTGGTTTCTAAAATTGAATGTTCCTATTCCTCACATCTCTCTCACTTTGTGAAAAATGAATTTGGGTAGTAAAACATTGTCAGAATATTTTATTCTCTAGTTGTGAGAGAAGATGCACTCTTCCCTCTTTAGCATCTAAGATTCATCAGGCATCAGTGAACAGAAATATAGAGCACTCGGAGATGGGGAAGAGATGGGTATGTGATTACTGCTTGAAGTAGGGGTGGTTATATCTGTGTGCTTTTGAGTTAAGTATAGAATTAAGATATTGAACAATAATATAAGAATGACAATTTGAGTCATCCGGTGTTGCTGAAAGCTGCTTTGGAGGCAAATATTATGTATGGTTCTAACTACAAGACCAAGTGTTGAATAATGTACTACTACATAGAAAAATGGCTTACAGAGTGGTGGTGTGTTGCCATCAACTGTGTGACTTCAGTGTATAGAGTGAAGTGTTAGTGTTTATCCTTCAAGGATTTGGAGAAGATGCTTGGAGCTGGAGAGATGGCAAAACATCATATGAGCTGTGTGGATTGATTTCAGGAGTAGGAATACAACTTAGGTTTTTACTTTTCCAGCAGAAAATTCAGGATCACTTATGTAACCTGCCCATGCACTAAGTGTATCTGATCTGAAGGGAAATGACAGTGACTCTTCCATGAAAGGTTTCAGAGGAACAGCCGTGTTAGTCTGTATTCGCAAAAAGAAAAGGAGTACTTGTGGCACCTTAGAGACTAACCAATTTATTTGAGCATGAGCTTTCGTGAGCTACAGCTCACTTCATCAGATGTATACCGTGGAAACTGCAGCAGACTTTATATACACACAGAGAATATGAAACAATACCTCCTCCCACCCCACTGTCCTGCTGGTAATAGCTTATCTAAAGTGATCAACAGGTGGGCCATTTCCAGCACAAATCCAGGTTTTCTCACCCTCCACCCCCCCACACAAATTCACTCTCCTGCTGGTGCTAGCCCATCCAAAGTGACAACTCTTTACATAATCAAGTCGGGCTATTTCCTGCATAGATCCAGGTTTTCTCACCCCCCCCACCCCCATACACACACAAACTCACTCTCCTGCTGGTAATAGCTCATCTAAACTGACCACTCTCCAAGTTTAAATCCAAGTTAAACCAGAACATCTGGGGGGGGGGGGGTAGGAAAAAACAAGAGGAAACAGGCTACCTTGCATAATGACTTAGCCACTCCCAGTCTCTATTTAAGCCTAAATTAATAGTATCCAATTTGCAAATGAATTCCAATTCAGCAGTTTCTCGCTGGAGTCTGGGTTTGAAGTTTTTTTGTTTTAAGATAGCGACCTTCATGTCTGTGATTGCGTGACCAGAGAGATTGAAGTGTTCTCCGACTGGTTTATGAATGTTATAATTCTTGACATCTGATTTGTGTCCATTTATTCTTTTACGTAGATAAATACAGATAGGGGAATGCAACAGAAAACAAGGTTTTTGACTGGCGTTGGTTGATTAGTTAGCTTGTTAGTTCCATGATATCTATTGTAATTTAGTATTTTTAATCTATGTTATATTACCAAGAGGTAATTTTAAATGGTTGGAGAAACATAGCTCTCTTGAAGTTTTTGAAGAATCTTGTTTAGAATATTTTGAAATACCTTTGAGTTTTGGCATTTCTTTACATCAGTGAAAGTTCTGAAATAAATATTTTTTAGATTTCAATTATCAAATATATGTTTTTAAATTTGTTTACATACTCATGTAGACTTGTTATATGTGGTCATAGGGTTTGTTTTCTGTGAGGTTTAGAGGAACAGAAATGAAAGGAAGAGAATGGTAAGAACTCCATTTTGGTATCAAAATGTAAACCGTGATTTTCTTTAGAAAATTCCCAAAAAATCCACCATCTGTGCTTTTTTAGGAGTTCTTAGTAGTGTAAACTCAGGTTTTTTTTTTGTCGTCTTATTTGTGGCCTCCTCACTCATTGTTCTGTGGCCTGTTTTCCCGGTCATGTTGCACTGCTTGATGTGCTGGTGGTCAAATTGTGTTCTCTAAACTAATAGCAGAACACACAAGACTGGTGCAGCACAGCTGGAAGTGGTGGAGTGGCAATGTGGCATGACCTATTACTTTGTGCCCTGCATGGTGATAAAGATTACAAGATACCACATACCATTCTAAAAGGTTGTTGATATTGTAAGAACAGAATGCATAACAATATATCTGGTTTTTTTCAGCTTGTTAAAGAATGTACACACAAATTGGGCTAATAAGTTATTGAAAGGCAGTTAAGTTCAGATCCTCAAAGGTATTTAGATTCCTAATTTCCACTGAAATCAATGGAAGTTAGGAGCCTAAATATTTTTGAGGAACTGTGTCTTGGTTCTCTTTGCTGCTGTTTTAATCTGTGCACGTCTGTTCTATATACTTTTGTAATTCTTAACTGAGGACTGCAGTCTGTAGAAACTATGTAATTGTGAAATCACCACTTTCATTTTTACTGTTTAAAAAAAAAAACAACCCCCAATTTCCAACTTTGAAGGAAAGAGCTTTCTTTTCACTAACCTGAAATGGCAGCTGCACTAATTGGAACTACAATCTCTGAATGTAATGTAGTCATCTTTACAGTACTCCTTTTTAGCCACGGTCAACTTCAGTCAGCTGTGTATTGCTTCCTACAAACAGGACAGTAATGTAATGTTCAGTACCCAATACTGATGGTTGATCTGTGACCAGAATCCTTCATATGGCTATTCATTTTTTTTCTTTCTTAAAAGTGATTGATCTGCACTCCAATGTAGCTGTAAATGGCTACAGCATGGGCTCCCTCTCTTCCCCTAAACAAATTTGCCAGTATTGTCCTGAAGTGGTCACATTTAATGGCGAGACAAGAGTTTTTGGTCCAAAGTCCATTTCAGTCTGTCAAAAAATCGTATGCAGAGTTGTAGCCATGTTGGTCCCAGGATATTATAGAGTCATGGTGGGTGAGGTAATATCTTTTATATGACCAACTTCTGTTGGTGAGAGAGACAAGATTCAGGTCCTGAAGAAGAGCTCTGTGTCAGCTCGAAAGCTTGTCTCTCTCACCAAAAGAACTTGGTCCAATAAAGATATTACCTCACCCACCTTGTGTATTGAACAGTTGTCATTTTGTTCTAATATTTTACCCAGTTGCCAGGGTAGATCTTTGTAAAGTGAAAGCCTGTCAACTAGGAACTAAATAGTGATCACCAATTGCTTTTACAGAGTCCCAAACAGCCATTGAATGGAAATGACTGTGGAGTTGGGTAGATTCAAACTGCTAGTGCCTTTAAAAGTAAAAGGATCCATATCCATTACCAGTCCATAGTGTGATCCAATCCCCTGATGAGCAGTGAAATTTCAAATAAAATTTAATCTGCTATATTCCCTTGTTCAAAGTCCATCATTCTTATAAATCCTGCCAGATTTTAACCTCTCTAGCATTCAAGCTATTTCCCAGTTGCATATTGGAAAATATTTTAAGTCTGAGCTCATTAAAATTTATAGGAGTTTAATTAGCCAAGATTATTGGATGGGAAAGAATCTTGTGCAGCATGCTTTAGGATATATTAGATTTAGCAATTAGGTGTTTTGGAAGAACTGCACTGTTGAGATTCTGTTCTCTCCAATGCCTGGTCAATGCTGGGGAAATTTTCCAAAATATTCTAACTGGTTTTAAAACTGGTTTGGGTCAACCAGTTTTAAAATGTGCTGGGGTCACAGTGTATGCCCTGGTGGCCAGAACCATTTTTACTGCAGCTCCAACTGATTTTAACATTGGGTCACTAAATTAGTTTCAAAACTATTTAGAAATTTGGAATAATGTACCCAGCATAGACCAGGTCCCAAAGTGTAGGACTCTTCTGCACTTGATAGTAAGGTGATATTCCTTCAGTCACAGCAAATCTCAGAATTATTTATGTAAAAAAGAAAAACATTGTTAGTGAGAAGTGGTCCCTCTAAATTTTCTTTGTTCTGAGTGGGCTACAAAGTCCACTGAGCGCTACAATTTTATCCTTTGTTCTTTTTTTAAAAAAGCGTTCTGTTTGTATTGCATTGAAAAGGGTAAAGTGACATTTCAGTAATACAGATACATATTGGATATACGGGCATACATATCAGTGGTTTGAGTACCTATTAACTTTCAAGACTTTTAGAGTTGAAAACCATCCAAAGTTATAAACCCAGGAAGGTAGGAGCCTCGAGCTTTCCTTCTGGGAGCCCCCCTGCTGTTTCCTCCCAGAAGCCCCAGCTCCTCCCCATTCTGTTCATTACTCCTCCATGCTGGCTCAGGGGCTTCGTTACGGGGGAGAGATTTTAGGATCTTCCTCTCTCTGCCCCACCGCCAGCTGTACTCCTCTCCTTCCCCTGGGATCCAAGGCAGGGAGTTAACTTCAAAACCCGGAGCACCACTGCCCCAGCAGCGATGGCAGCACAGCTTCCCATCCCTCCCGCTGCGCTGCAGAGCCGTGTTGCTGGGGGCTCATTTCAACACCACCAGCCCTTAGACACTGCTGTCAGCAGCAGGGGCCAGGCTCTCTGTAGCCAGATCCATGTGCCCCAGGACTGGACCATGAACAGCCTTCCTGCCCCTCCACCCTACCTAAATGGTGCCCCTGAGCTCTGCCTCCCCCATCCCTCCTGGCTTGAGGATTTCTGTGGTACCAAGAGAAGCTGCTATGAGCTCTGGCAGGCAGAGCGGGACCTGGGTGCTGACTGCACTCCCTCCAGAACCCCGACTCCTGCACCCCACTCCTTACCGCTCCTCCCTGCTGGCTCAAGGCTTGTGAACAGTGCCTGGTGCCGAGAGGAGTTTTCATGGGCTCTGACAGGATGAGGGCCTAGGTGCCAGCCATGTGAGATGTGCAGTAGATACCACTACTGTATAGCCGTGTGTGCGCACAGCTTAAAAGAACAGGATTAGTAAGAGCCCCGCAAATCTGCGGTATTCACTTTATATCTGCAGATGCTGATATCCGTCAACCATTTTTGTGGATTGTGGATGGATACGGATCCAAATTTTGTATCCACTAATCTAATGATTAGTGAGTATTGTGAGATCAGCAGGTGACTTGAAGCATGAGATTTTAGGAACATAAGACACAAACTGCAAAGGACCTGTTGTCCCTAGGGCTACCAAGTCCTGTCCCCATCACCACAGGCAACCCTTTCATTCAGTCCCACTCGTAAATTTGTTAATTAAGTTGTTTGTCCTGAAAACTCCTATTGGGAGACTGTTCCAGAATCTCACTCCTCTGATAGTTCTTCTTCTAGTTTCCAGCCTGAATTTATTCATGGCTAAGGCTAAGATTTTTGTCATGGATATTTTAGTAAAAGTCACAGACAGGTCACGGGCAATAAAGAAGAATTCACGGAAGCCTGTGACCTGTCCCAGACTTCTACTAAAAATATCCATGATAAAATAGGAAGGGACTGGGCAGCTGTGGGGTGGCTGGGAGCTCTGAGGCCTCCTGTGGCAGGCCAGGGGCTGCAGGGGTCCCCGCGGCAGCAGCAGGGAGTGCTGGGGTCCCCCTGACCTGCTGCAGTGGCGGGGGAGCTGCCAGAGTCCCCCTGCCCTGTGGCAGCAGCTGGGGAGCTGCGGGGTGCCCCTGCTGCCCATGGTGGCTGAGAGCTTGGGGGCCTGCTACCTCAGGTGGTGGGGGTACCTCACAGCTCTCTGTCGCTTTGGGAGGCAGCAGGACCCTGCAGCTCCCAGCTGCCAGGGCTGAAGTCATGGAGGTCTTTGGAAGTCATGGATTCTGCGACCTCTGTGACAACCATAGCCTTATTCATGGCCAGTTTATATTCATTTGTTTTTGTGCCAGCATTGTCCTTTAGCTTAAACAACAGAGAGGGGGGAGAACTATCTATGCCTCTGATGATTTATAGAGAGAAATGAAATCCCCTTTCAGTTTTCATTTTGCTAGGCTAAACAAGCCAAGCTCTCCTCTCATAAGAGAGGTTTCAGAGTAGCAGCCATGTTAGTCTGTATCCGCAATAAGAACAGGAGTACTTGTGGCACCTTTTGTTTGTGGCAACTGTTAGTCTCTATGGTGCCGCACGTACTCCTTTTCTCATAAGAGAGGATCTTCATTCCCGTCATCATGCTAGGAGCTGTTCTGTGCACCTGTCATTCAGAAGTAGTTATGTTGTATAACGTCTTGCTTCTAGAAATGCTGGGCTCTGATTTAATTGGTGAATGAAAACCAAGTATATAGGAGAGTTAAAAGGGAAGTGGAGAGAGCTTCCAGGTTATTTTTATGCCTGTTAAGAAGGAGAATGGGTTGAGACATTGAGGAGCATGAATAGTGTGTGGCATCACTAGATACTGAAGAGAGAGGAATGTGTTATGTACAGTGTTGTAGGTAGCTTGGTTTCCTAGATTCTAGAAAAAAGAAAAGGAGTACTTGTGGCACCTTAGAGACTAACAAGTTTTTGGAAGCTGGGCAGGCCATCTGGTAATGGGATTCTGTATAAAACTGGATACCCTGTCTTACTGTTTAGGTCTTCAGTGTTGAATTCACTAGATGGTGGCTGCTTGTTTTAACTAGTAAATGCAAAAGCTCCTGATCAGGTCTGCAAATGAGTGATTTATTTTTTGCCAAGCTCCAGGATATGGATTTACCTAACTCAAGATGCTTCAAGTTGTAGGAAGAAGTATGAAACAAATGATTACATTGAAGTAATCAAAACAGAATTCTTCTGAAGTGAACTATGAACATTATTACAGGTTATTTACAAAGGGGAGAGTATTAACTCTCTTGGAAAGTCCAGACAAATCTGTTCATTTGATTCTTCAGTATCAAATGATGATGCCTTTAGGCTTTGAATAAAGTTAAATCTTTTAAGTCCCTGATCCAAGTCTTTTGGCAGCTCCTAGTTATATTCATTCAAGCAGGAGCAGTCCTTGTCCTTTGTCCTTTAAAAATAGCAAAAATCAATAGTGAATATATCATAAAACACTTTAAAGACAAAGACTTGAATATGGTAAAGTTGCAGACTTCTTTTGTCCTACATTGCCTTCAGTGTATCACTAAATGAGCAATTTAAATAAATGACCAAGGCACTTAAACCTGAATATGTGTCTTTAGACAGATTTAAAGTAAAATCTGTGTGATTGTCTCTCTCTCCCTCACCCTTTGTATGTTGATTGACTTCTTAGGTTATAAACTCTTTGCGACTGAGGCCATGTCTACTAATATGTGTGTTCAGTGCCTAGCAGATAGGCCTTAGCCCTGATCAGAACTCCTATCAGCTCTTCTATAATATAAATATATTTTATAATATTGTTACAAAATTTAATAACAAGAAAAATAGTGCAGTTTTGAGGCAGCTGCAGAAATTGGCTTGTTAAAGTAGTTTAATATTTGCAGTTCTGTGGTAAAGTATAAACATCACATTATACGGTTTCATTCTGTCTTGACAGTCTTCAGTGTTGCATGTATTGATCACATGTGGCTGTCAAAAATTGAGACTTTACAGAAAACTTGGATCTAAATTTCTAGTCTCCTTTCTTTGGTTACCTTTGCAGTTTAGGAAGGAAGTGTTAGTTGTGATATCCCTCCTTGATGGAATTTTGTTTAAGCCAGCTCTCAATCAGCAGTATTTCTCATCTCTGTAAAAATAATATTTTTTATAATAAGGTATTTTCCTTATGTTGCCTTTACTTGCTTCGCATTGGGAAAGGTCTATATATAATGGGCATATATGGAATGTGTGTCATCAAATTTAAAATTCAGTAATATAAAAGGACAATTTAGTAATGCATTACAAGATGTAAATTACTCTGCCACAGATGCTGAAATGTATAAGATCATCACCTCCTTTTATGACCCATTCGCTCTCACCCACAGGATTCCATGTAACACTATTAAATAATTGGAAGGAGAAGGTTGCCCACATCCCTTCACGCTCTTCAAGCAATCCCTCAATGCAGCATATAGCAGCACATAGCAGCACAAAGTCACACTTGCCCTTGGCACACTACAATTTGGGAGGTTCCAGATCCTGGTTTATACTTGCACACTTAGCTAACTCCTCAGAATCAATACCTCATGTGTACAATTTAAGAACCTCTTCACTGCCTTTTACAGTTCCCTTACATTTACTCACAGGACACCATCTCAACCTACATGTTCACTTAACCATCATTAAACCATTAGAATTCTCTCATATTCCACTTCATTTTTTGACAATATTCTTTGTAATAAAAACCCTATGACCTGCTACAACCTACACAATTCTGCATTACAGTGTTGCCTACTGGATCCTGAAGATACACATGCAGCTTTTCTCTTTGCTCACACAGATGAGGGTGCAAAACATAAATTTTCTCATATTCTAGTCATAACTCAGTCAAACACTTCAAAATACCTCGCACATAACCTCACATCACAAACACACATTTACCAAACAGGCCCAACTACTGCCGCCACCATTTTGTGTAGGTACACCTAACACACTGACTGCACCTGGAATATATGCAGATAATTCCCACTTGCTACTGCCAGTTCCAGGGGACCAGAAGGGAAGGTGGCACGGGCAACCTTTTCCCCTTCTCTTCCCCCCAACCCCATTTTGTCCTGTAATAGTGTTAGATGGAATTCTGTGGGTGAGAGTGAATGAGCTGTAAAAGAAGGTGAAGAGATTATACATTTCAGCAATTGTGGAATTGGCAGCTTAAAGATACATGCGTTAATGGGGTATATTGCTGAAAGAGGCCGAGATAAGGTTGCATGGGCAATCTTAACTGTGCGTTTCCTAGTTTTCAGATGTTTGTTTTGCCCAATTCAGTGGTCTTCAGGAGGATGACATACGACCAAGAAAACTTAACTCTCTGCATTGATGTAGTTTTTAGACATTGAATTATACCATAATTCACACTTAGTTTTGCTTTATTGCTTAAGTTAAACCAACATATAGGAATCATAATTGTGTACTGTGTGCAGCAGTTCTTATGATCAGTTTGTTGCCATGTAAAATGTTCTGTTTTAAATGTTAATTTTTCTTTCTTTAGGATACTATCTACCAAATGATGATGGAGAATTTTACCAGTTCTGTTATGTAACCCATAAGGGTGAGATCCGTGGAGCAAGTACCCCTTTTCAGTTTCGAACCTCTTCTCCTGTTGAGGAATTGCTGACAATGGAGGATGAAGGAAATTCTGATATGTTGGTGGTGACCACAAAAGCTGGACTTCTTGAGGTTTGATTCAACAAACTCAGAAATGTTATCCATATTCTTATTTATATATATTTATTTCTGGTTTTATCTGTAGGACTTGGTGAATTAACTTTATATAAAAATATAAAGCTAAGCAGATTCCAAAGGTTTTTGATGCCTAAAACTTGAATGCGGATCTTGTTGCAGAAGATACTTGTAAAATACATGAATTCAAGTTTAAACTTAAGTGCTCAGCATGGCAGTGAGCATAGCATAAGAAGTTAAGTAGCTATATTTATAGGTGTCATTTTGTGCTTCACTTCCTTGTCTTTCAACTGCATAAATAATCCAAGGCATTCCTGTGGGGTTTTTTGTTTGTTTGTTTGTTTGTTTTTAATTTGTGTTCCCTCTGAAAGAGCCCTAAAGCAAAAAAAGAAAAATTTGCGCAGAGCCCTGAAAATCAAGCTGCATAGTACCCAGATGCCTAGCAAGTCAAAAATCTTTTATTTTCTCCAAGCAATGATCTGTTATCTTCTGCCTCCCACAATTGCATCCATTTAGTGATGGTATCACAAATGCCTACAAAGATGCGCCCAGTGACAATCCCACATTTTATTTGTGGTCACTACTTCATAACAGAAAAAGGCAATTTCTTTGTTGAAATTGTTTGAACTAATTGGCAAAATCACTCTACATCTTCTTCCCATGCTTCAGATTTGATTGATGTTTCTAACTTACCTTCAGATGTTGTGTTTGTGCCACTATCTAGATTATTGTTAGTCATCTGTGCTAGTTGGTTTGGGGATTTCAAGTCCTGGGGATAAAAGGGACTTTATACAATGCAGGGTATCTAGCTGGGGTAGCTTACCTTCCCTGTCTTTTTTGCTGTCTGGTGAAGAATGGGTATTCAGATCAGTCTGCATTCCATGTCACCAGAATCACAGAAAAAGAAATTCCCACTTGAATTCCTGTCTGTAATTCTGTTATATGCTTCGTTTGTCTTTCCTTCACTTTGGCTATGTCTACATTCAGGATTTTGTGAAGTTCGACCCAGCATTGCTGTACCACATGTAGACAACTTCTCACGGCAGGTTTAGATGGTAGCATGCTAAAAACACTGCTTCTAGGTCTTGCATAGCTCTTACCTCTGTTGCTAGCACTGGTGGAGCAACAATAATACTTCATTGAAGGGTGAGGAAAATTCACAGAAACGTGAGCATAAGTAAAGCCCACAACAAAATTTGGTTGTCTAGTACTAATCAAAGTTTCTGAAATTTCACAAACTAGGGAAGAGAGAGAGCATGTTAAGCTGATGTAGCCAGGGGGTGCATACTTTTTAGCTTCTGCTGGTTGTCATCTAGTCCAGTGCTACTCAAAGTGGTGGTCCACGGACTGGTGCCGGTCCACGAGCCATTGGCTGCCGGTCTGCGCGCACATTTGAAAAAAAAATTGCCGGTCCCCCACATCAGATAGTTTGAGAAGCACTGACTAGTCTAGTGCTTGACTGATGTGATGGAAAGTAACACACATTAGTTTCTAATGGTTTGATGGGAGGGGGAGTCCTGTGGGGGAAAAATCACCTGAAAAGAATATTTATTCTGTTTTCTAGTTTAAAATTGAAAAAACAATGAGAGAAAAAGAGGAGCTGTTAAAGGTAGCTACTGCTCTGGAAAAAGAAACTGTACAACTTAGAGATCAACTTGAAAGACTGGAAGAAGAACTTAACCATGAAAAGCAGAGATGTGATCAACTCCAAACAGAGCAAAAGGTTAGTTATATAACTGATTAAAGCTGACTGCATAACATGTGTAATCCACCTTTTTCAAGAACTAACTAAACTGGATGGAAACCAGCTATCAAAAAACCCTCAGCAATTAGAGGGTTAAACAGTTTACACTAAGTTAGGTCAGTTTCTATTACCCTCTATCACTATTCTTTTTGTGTTGTAAAATGGTTAAAATACTTCAGGATTTTGGTACCAGGCTTAATGAAATAATTGATGACAACTGTTACAAGATGTTTGACATTTAATTGTAGAGTTCATAATGGGAAAAATAGTTGAGGTAGTTCAGTTTGCTTGTGTTACTTTAAAATAGAGGAAGCGTTTCCAAATTCATTCCAATCAATGGGCTCATAGAACACAGCATTAAAAGCATTTCAAAATTTCAAATTCTAAATTTCAAAAAAGCAAATTCTAGGGAATTAAGGAACTTAAGTTTTAGCTAGCAGTTCCACTGACAACGCGTACTTATGGGGAATGAAAACTATTTGGGTTCGCTTCTCTGAAGGATGTTTCAAAGATCTGAGGGTAAAAGAAGTCCTGGCATTAGAAATGGCAAAAGCTGAGAAATCTAAAAATGAATTTACAGTGTCAGGTAAGGTTTGCAGGGGAAATAAGAGTAGCAAAAACCAGAAAGAACTAATGGTTGTAATTAGGAATAAGAATCACTTCTCAATGTATACCAGGGAGGAAACAAATTACTCTAGGCAGAGTATTTATAGATTCCTAATAAATTATTAAAATATAATGCTTTTTTAAAAAAAAACTATTTTTAAGAAGGAAATAAAGTTGGGGGACAGACATGAGGTGATGGCATGGACAACTTTGAAGTAATGAAGCCTGTATAATATAGCTGTGGATAAAAAGGAGTTAATAGAATACTTGTAAAATGTCTGTATGTACAGATCAACAGTTCTGAACGATATAGCCAGGGATCTGAAGAGATTCTGCTGAATACCTTAACGAAACTTTTGTAATTTACTTTTGAAGAGTCATGGTGAAATGGACAGGTGCTAGTATTGCAGGATGAAGAAGTTCTAGTATCAATTTTAAATCATGGAAGAAGCAGCAATCTGGCTATTACTGGCCAGTAAATCTTACTTCAGTCTTTAATAAAAGAATGTAATAAATATTAAGAGAAAAATGTGTAGGTGCCTAGAAGGTAACTTTTTGGGAAATGGATGAGGACAAGGGAAAGGGTAATTACAAAATAAAGCCCCATGGTCCAACCACTTACAGATGTAAGCAGTGGGACTAATTATAAGGATCAGGCCTTAGTGGATGAGACCACATGTGTAATAGATATCTATCTATGACGGGGCGGCCAAACTTACTGACCCTCCGAGCCACATACGCTAATTTTCAGAAGTTTGAGAGCTGGGGCACACCTGAATTATCATGTATGTTTGGGCACTATAGATGATAGACGCTATAAATATGTGCGTGAAGTAAGTCTGCAGTTGGACTAGTATTGTAAAGTCCCACCTACAGTAGCCTAACAACAAAGTTTAAAAGCCACTTGTCTAATGGGGCTCTAGAATGCTTTAGCTGGCCAGAGTGGATAGGTTAAACAGTATAGAAGTGTGTACAGACCAGTGCTCGAGATTAGGGTGAGACTGCTCTAACATTTTGTTCCATTGTGCTTGCCTGGCAGTGTGAGAGCAGAAAATTTCTTATTTGTGTGACACTATGGATGAAATCTTGACCCTATTGAAGTAAATGGCAAAATTTCCTATGGGAATTCTCCTGACTTTCCCAACAGTTCCCCAATTTGTGTGTGTGTGTATTTTTGGATGGAGATTCAATTTAGAGAGGTTTTTTCCCCAACTAGAGAGAAGCCTATGCTAAGTATTAGAGAAAGAGATTAAACTCCCTTTTCCCAAAGTGAAGCTGACACAGTTAAGTGTCAAAAAGCAGTACTATAGAAGCTTTCTTCTGAGTTTTGTTCCTACTTCTATTCTCTCCACCACTCCAATCTTGTTTCCCTTCTGTTAGTACTCTTTTGTTCCATTCTCCATATTTCACCCCATTACTTCCTCAGTCTACTTTACAATCTTATCTAAGCAGAATAGAAACCCAATATCATTAGAGTTCAAATCACATTTCTGAACCCAGGATGTTAACTCAGGTTTGAAGTTAGGCAAAATGAATTAATTGTTTCTTGTAAGAGAGCTTAACGCCTTGCATGCTGCCTTTCACCCAGCATTTTCAAATCCAAAGGTGCTTTGTTTTCTAAACATAATCTACTCAACTCTAAAATTCAGTGACTTACAAGTGGAATATATGATTTACCTTTTAATAGAAACGCTACATAACTTAAAGAATTGGTTTAAAGATTCCTCGGAAACAATTGTACAGCATTCAGTTAAATTGCAGTAACTGGCTTTTATTTTCTCTGTGATTTACAATTAGATCAGTTTAAACTAGCAGTTTTGCATGATACGATAATTTTTGAGTAAGGCAAGAACCTAAGCAATCCAGTAACTGGGCTTTTATAAAACCAAATAGGACAATTTTGACATCTTAAATGCTGAATAATATAACAATATTACAACTGTATAATACATGATGCTGTTCATCTGCACATTGTATTCATTATTATTTTACCCTTAAGTAGAAAGGCTAAAGAAATAATTTACAGGTGAATGTTTTCAGAGATCACTTGTCACATACAGAAAGGCTTTAGTTGAGATAGTGATTTAAAGGGGTTCTTATTTCTTTAATTTTTTCCATAATACTTTGTATTTTGAAATTCTGTTCAGATACAGAAGAAAAAATATTTAAAAGCTAAAAGTGAAGCTGTGCTTTTAAAAAATTATACCTCCAGATATACCTTTAAGACCTATTTTATTAAGTAAAATATCAAAAATTAGAACAAATACAGCCCATGTAATGATGATGGTTGTAATCTCTGTGGGGTAACCAACACTTAATGGAGGGAGGATGGGATGTGAGTTTCTGTTATAAATATTGTTCAGCAGAGGCTTATAATTTTATAGTTTAAACTTAATTCAAGTTGAAACTTGGCACACACATTCTCTGATGGGGTTAATTTTTTTTTTTTAATTCCATTCAGCTACTTTTAGCTAGAAGGACACAAATAGTATTTTGACTCATTTCAGATGCTCTTTTGCACTTGAGTCTATATATCGTGTTTTGAAAAACGGGTATTCCATACATCCAAGAATAGATATTTTTGTATGTGTGAGACATGCCTTAGGGTACAGTCTGGACTGTTGAACAGCTGTGTCCTCTGAATTCTCCAGCCTTGGGAGCCTCTTATACTTTTCACAGTCAGAACATCCACTCCTGGCCTGCTCTCACACAGCCTCTAACATGTAAAATCACTCCCAGTTGCACAATATTGACTGCTATTAGCTAGTCACTCATGCATTAAACAGCAGAGCAACACCAGCAAGCTCTCCAGTCCCAGACTTTCCCCATGAAGTTTGCGTCTTTTACTGCCCAGCACACTACTGAATAATGCAAGCTCACAGGAAGTCCATCATTTCATCAAAGGAAAATGATCTGCACCAACCTTGTTATCCCAAATGGAGTTTCCCACATACTTTAATCCAAACACACTGGTTAATATAAAACAATAAGATAAGTGCATTAACTACAGAAAGATAGATAGATTTTAAGTGATTACAAGTAATGGTGCATAAAAGTCAGGATTGGTTATAAAAGATAAAATGCAAGCTAATGGCTACCTTAACAAACTAACAGAATTCAAAGCAAAGGTTTTCCTCACCATACGCTGCAGTAAATTTCACAGGCTGAGTCTCCTTTCAGACTGGCACCTCTCCCCCTTAGTTCTGTGTCCTTCAGGTATTCATTGATGTCATGAGGAGGAATGAAGTCAAGTGTTTTCTTCCCTCTTGATAATTCAGTTTTTAGTGCTGGAAACATCCTTGGTGACCCACAGTTTGTTGTGGACATGAAGTTTGAACCTTCCATGTGATGAAATGTAAATGTTTTGTTTACACCCTCCCGTTGCTGGAGAATGGTGGCTTAAGCAGGTGATAGCTCTTTAACACCTGGCTGAGATGCACGTGTGTCTTTGAAGAACTGCTTTGGACCTGCTGTTCTTAAACTAGTAGCATTTTTACAGCAAAGATTCCTAGTACAATTAGGACGGTCTATTAATCGCATTTAATGCAAGCAATTAACTCAAAACTAACTCAATTAAAAATTAATTGCTATTAATCGCAGTTTTAATCACACTGTTAAACAATAATAGAATACCAATTTAAAATTCTTATAAATATTTTTGGATATTTTTCTACATTTTCAAATATGTCCTCTGGAATGGTGGTCAAAGCATGAAGGGGCATACAAATGTGTAGCCTGTCTGGCATGTAAATACTTTGTAACGCCAGCTAAAACGGTGCCATGCAAATGCCTGTTCTCACTTTCAGGTGACATTGTAAATAAGAAGTGGGCAGAAGTAGGACTGAGTGGAATTGTAGGCTCTAAAGTTTTACATTGTTTGTTTTATTTTTGAGTACAGCTAAGTTTAAAAAAAAAAATTCTACATTCGTAAGTTTCTCTTTCACGGTAAAGAGATTGCACTACAGTACTTGTATGAGATAAATTGAAAAATACTATTTCTTTTTATTACAAATATTTGCACTGTAAAAAAGATAATCAAAAATAATATAAAGTGAGCACTGTCCACTTTGTGTTGCAACTGAAAGCAATATATTTGAAAATGTAGAAAAACGTCAAAAATATTTAAATAAATGGTATTCTATTATTAACAGCGCAATTAAAACTACGATGAATTGCAATAATTTTGTTTACTTTCATGATTAATTGTGATTTTTTTAATCATTTGACAGCCTTGAGTAGAATCCTATAATTTCACATACAGTCTTGATGCACGCATTGTACTAGGACACTAATGTTCAGCAGATCATGTTTCAAATGATACCTCACAAGGCATACGTTGTACAAAATTTATCATAGTCTTGTAAAAGTGGTGAACATAATAGTATAGACTGTCAGTGTGCATATGTGTTTTTGTTTTTATATACTTCTGTTAATGTGTGCTAGAAACTATCATTTGATTTATTATTATTTGTACTGCAGTAGTGCTTAGGACCCCCCAATCATGGACCAGTATCTCATTGTGCTAAGTGTTGTACAAATACAGAACAAAAAGATGGCCCCTTCCTGCACCTAAGAGCTTAGTCTATTTATTTTGTCATTTCTATAGCACATTTAACAGTAATACCTGAACACCTATCTGAACTACAGTTGCTTGCATAACTGGAGAATATACCCAGATGAATAAGAATTTTATTGATTTATTAGTATTTTAACTTTGAAAATTGAATTGAGTGATCATTGATATTTCTTCTTTGAGTGCTGGTCCCTATGATGTGGTATGCATGTGCTCCATGCACCTGAGACTGGAGAATTCTTGCAAGCGGTGTCTGTTGATCAGAGTCTGTGAGCCTTGTGTTCCTCCCCAACAGTATAAGGGGCGGTGTGGACCAACCACTTTTCCAGTTTCTTCTTAATGCTGTATGGCCTGAGTTGAAATCCTCCAGTGTCGAGAGCTTATCCTTTCTCTTCTTCCTGTAAATATTCAAAGTTATATAGTCTTCTTAGTTTTTGTTTTGTTAGTTCCCCAATTAGTTCGAGACTCCCCACCCGGGGGAACTCTCCTGGGCTCAGGACTTAGATTATGCCGAAGATACGGGATTCAGAAACTGCGTCTCCTGTCACTGCTCCTTTGTGGTCAGTGACAACCACCAGTGCTGCCTCTACTGCCTCGGAAAAGCTCATAACTCCAATAAGTGAAGTGTCTACTCCTCTTTTCTCAGCCAAATGCAGCAGGCTCATGAACTTCAGCTTCAAAAGCACCTTATGGAGTGCACAATGAGGCCTCAGGGAGACCCTCTGTACATCAGCCACAGTTATCAGGGAGCACGCCTCTTTCAACTACTGTGTCTGACTCCAGAGTGGAAGGGAACAGAGGGAAAGATCCTTTATCTGGGCACCCTCAGGAGAGTGAAGGGCACTCTCACAAACATAAAAGCACATCTCTTCCTAGATCTTCGAAGAGGAGAGATCCTTCCTGGTGAGCCTTCAGAACCTTCCTCCAAGTGAGCCTTCAGACCCAAACCACAAAGATTTAAGCACCCCTACGAATCATGGGCATGATCAGAATCTGCATGGGGCAAGGCTTATTCACTACCAGCCTCAGCATAAACTTCAGCACTGACTATACTACCAACTAAATTGAAACACTGGGACCTGAAGGATCAGGAACTGCCATTACCATCTGGTTAGAGACTCCTTCATCAATGGTACTGTCGTGGCCCTGTAAGTAACTGTGTCTACTTCTGCTCTGACAGTACGAAGTGACATAATACAACCTCTCAAAGGGCTGGTAACTTGTATCACTCTGGAGGAGATCTTCATTCTCCTGGACTCACAATCTCCCTTGTTGTCGGGACCGATCCTCACCGAGGAAATACAAGGTCTGTCTCCTGTTCCATCCACTAGCTATGGTTTCCCTTCAGTGGGACAGAAGGCACCACCAGTGGAGCTGGTTCCAACCTTTTCATTGTCTGGAGAGTCAGATGTACTGGTGGAACCAGCTTTGCCACCACCTAGAGAGATCAACCAAGATGGGTTTGAGAGTCTCTTGGAACCAGTCTGAGCCAGGCAAATAGGAACCTCCTTCTCAGGACCAGTTTTACCTAGTATCTTGGGGACCACCACAGGCTACTTCTGAAGCCTCAGCTTGACCTTGGGGCATGCATGACCCTTACGCATAGAACCTGGAATCTGTGTGATCCAGTAGGGGATCCTCCTCCTCCTCCAGTGGAGGACCACCCCCTGAGCCCATGGAGGAGGAGGAGGACAAGCAGGATCTGCCAGTACCAAGGGGGTGGGGGGTGTTGTCTACATCAGCTGTTGTGGCACTTGATCCAGCCTCACCATCTCCCCCAGATAATCCATAGACAATTTCAAGAGCTGTTATGGAGAGTGATGGAATAGCTTCAGATTTCCTTAGAGGAGGTCCAGGTCTCAACATAAGCTCCTGGCTGTCCCACAGCCTACAGGATAGTTGGGTTTCACTCCTGGTAAATGGTGCCATACTGTAACTGGAAAGGGCTGTATGGCACACACCACTTACCTGTGCCCCTACCCTGAAGAGGGTGGCAAAGCAGTACTTTGTCCTGGCTAAGGGAGCGAAGTGTTTGTTCACCCTACCTGTCCCGAACTCCTTGGTGGTCCAGATGGCTATGAAAAGATCCAGGCGACATTATCCAAAGAATACCCTGCAGGTACGGAGGCTAGGCATTTAGACTTCATGAGGAAAAAGGTGTTTACATCTACTGCCCTTCAATTTAGAATCTCCAGCTGTCAGGCCCTTCTCACCAAATATAATTTCCTGAATTAATCTAAGTTCTTGGACGTTGTTTCCTTAGGAGGACAGGGCTCAATTTCAAGCCCTTATTGACAAGTGCAAACTAGTGGCCAGAACCTCATTACAAGGTGCGCGTGATGAGGCCGATACGGCATCAAGATCTGTGATAACTGCCATATTAAAGCAACGGGAATCATGGCTTACTCTTCAGGATTTTCCAGGAATGTCCAAAATACCATTAAGGACTTGTCCTTTAGGCTTATCTTTTCAATGAGAAGACAAACCAGTCTTCACACTTATTGAAAGGGCTTCTAGGTATGTATACGCCAGCCTCAAAGAGAGAATGCTATAAACAGCTCTATAAACCAAAGCCCTTCTATCACCAGTGCTCTTACGAGTCACCTTGCACTTACAGATTCAATATAAGTGCCTTCATTAGTCAGCTTCTGGACTGAAGTCTTAGCTTCTTCCAGTACCTTTTAAACGGATCTCTCTCTCTCTCTCTCTCTCCCTGATTGATCCACATATGGCTTCTGTTACTGGACAAAGATCTGCTACTGTTGTAGCAAATGCCTGGATGGCATTGTTTAATGGTCCAAGTGGTTTCAACAGTAGATTTACAAGAGAGAGAATGGTGATTGTTGTCTTTGAATGTAGTAGCAAAAGTAGTCCACCAGCCTCACTACAAGAAGGGATGGATCTTTTCCAAAGCCAGTAATGACGGTTGTAGTAATTTTAAGACAATAGCCAAGGATCGCTCATGAGAAAGCCAGCGGGTTTTTCCCAGGATGGACTAATTTGAATTCAGCTCCAGAGCATCTTCTGTTTTTTCTAAGACGTTCAGTCTTCTTGGACTGTTGTCTTCATTATACTCCTTTTTTTTTTCAACATTAAAGTTATGGCGTTTAAAATGTTTTTTGAAGATTCTGCAGCTTGTAATAGTAACGGAGCCCCCTGGGTACGCCTACCTGTAGGAGCTGGAAGGGGGACATGCTGCTGCTTCCGGGAGCCACAGCACATGCGGAGAGGGGCAAGCCCCGGACCCCACTCCCTGGCGGGAGCTCAAGGGCCAGATTAAAATGTCTGAAGGGCCGGATGTGGCCCCTGGGCCGTAGTTTGCCCACCCCAATCTAAACTATCCTTGAGAGGTGGTTGTCTAACCTGCTCTTAAAAATCTCCAATGACGGAGATTCCACAACCTCTTTAGGCAATTTATTCCAGTGCTTAACTATCCTGATAATTAGGACATTTTTCCTAATGTCCATCCTAAATCTCCCTTGCTGCAATTTAAGCCCGTTGCTTCTTGTCTTATCGTCAGAGGTTAATGAGAACAGCTTTTCTCCTTCCTCCTCGTAACAGCCTTTTATGTACTTGAAAACTGTTATCTGGTCCTCTCTCAGTCTTCTCCGGACTAAACAAACCCAATTCTTTCAATCTTTCCTCATAGGTCAAGTTTTCTATACTTTTAATAATTGTTGTTGCTCTCCTCTGGACTTTCTCCAATTTGTTCACATCTTTCCTGAAATGTGGAGCTCAGAACTGGACACAGTACTCCAGTTGAGGCCATATCAGCCCAAAGTAGAGAAGAAGAATTACTTCTCATGTCTTGCTTACAACACTCCTGCTAATACATCCCAGAATATTCCCCCCCCCTTTTTTTTTGCGAGTGTTACACTGTTGACTCATATTTAGCTTGTGCTCCCCTATTGCCCCCAGAGCCCTTTCTGCAGTACTCTTTTCTAGGCAGTCATTTCCCATTTTGTATGTGTGCAACTGACTGTTCCTTCCTACATGGAGTACTTTGCATTTGTGCTTATTGAATTTTATCCTATTTACTTCAGACTGTTTTTCCAGTTTGTCCAGATCATTTTGAATTTTAATTCTATCCTCCAAAGTACTTGTAACCCCTCCCAGCTTGGTATCATCTGCAAACTTTATAAGTGTACTCTGTGCCATTATCTAAATCACTGGTGAAGATATTGAACTGAACTGGACCCAGGACCAATCCTTTCGAGACCCCACTTGATACGCCCTTACAGCTTGACTGTGAACCACGGATAACTAACCTCTGGGAATGGTCTCCTAAGCAGGTATGCACCCACCATATAGTAGTTCCATCTAGGTTATATATCTCTGGTTTGTTTATGAGAAGCTCATGTGAGACAGTATCAAAAGCCTTACTAAAGTCAAGATATACCACATCCACTGCTTCCCCCCATCCATGAGGCTCAATACCCTGTCAAAGAATTCCATTAGATTGTTTTGACACGCTATGTTCTTGACAAATCCATCCTGACTGTTACTTATCACCTTATCATCTTTTAGTTGTTTGCAAATTGATTCCTTAATTATTTGCTCCATTATCTTTTTGGGCACTGAAGTTAAGATGGCCTCTGCAGTGTGTATAGAAAAGGTTAGGGTTACACTTTTCTCAGAACAAAGCTTGTATGCCACCATGTCTTCCAGAGAAGTTTGCAACTCCATCAAATGCACAAGCAGCCATCTGTTCGGTGTCCAATTTACAAGCATTTAACTCTTCTAAGATATGGATTGTCACAGATGCAGCAGATGTGCCTTTTATAACCTGAACATATAGAAATGCATTACTGGCCTACCACTGACATCAAGATAATGTATGCAATGACTTAATGCTTGTTGCCCGTTTGCATGGGTGCATTCATCAGCCGTGTATACAAATTTTTTAAGGTGATGAGAGAGTTCTTCAATTTTTCAACTGCTGAGTCTTTCACTGTTGCACCGCTTGATTCTAACCAGTGAATTGAGTTTCTTGCAGAAATATAGTGAGCATTTGCCGGTCTTGTTCGGAGCCAGTATCCGACTTCAAGTTAACAAATGACAGTGCACTTAACATTGGCCTCCAGCTTGTAGTGTGTGGTATCTCTTGCTTAAATAAACTGTGTTGAGTCTTCAGCATTCTTAAAGCCTCATTAAGTACTTCTAAAACTGGCTTTGACAGTGCCTGGTTTATAAGGCTTTCTGAATGTTGATGCAGTCCAGAGACTTGGTGTTTTGTAGCCTTTTCATAGAGTTTGTCAGCATTGGTGTTGCTGATTGGTCTGGCAAATCAAGCTCCTCCAGGTTTACCAATTATAGCAGTACGAAGCTTTCCTCTTTTGTAAGGTTATTTGCAAGAGTACACCAGTAGTCTTCTTTTGTAATTTCAATAAATGGGAAAAGTTTAGCCGACAAACATCTGGAACTGAATTTAGGTTTTGGAGACACTGTTTCTTCAGTAGGTAGCTGTATTTGTGCGTTGGGCTGTTCGGATGTTGATACACCACTTGAATCTTCAGATGACATGTTGATATACTCTTGGCTCTTGGTATGTTCTTCATCTTGTTTGATTTGACCCTGGAGTGGTGAGGGGTGGTGGTGACTGGAGAGTTCAGCAGGGTGTAGGGAAATCCCTGCCTGATGCGGACCGTAAAATTTTTGGCATGACCTTGGATTCGATCAGGGCAAAGACCACCTCCCATCCCCAGGAAAGATCTTTGCACCATGGGTGCTCTGATAGACCTAGTTACACAGATCCCTAGAACATCAGTTCAGATGTGCCTCACTCTCTTGGGGCATATGGTGTCATGTTCTTATGTGATGCCTTTCACCAGACCCCGCCTCCGTTGTCTAGAAGCATGCCAGCAAACGGTATATGCACTGAGCAAGTGCAGCATGAACACCATGAGGTGACATGGTAGATGGTTGAGGTTACAGGGACAAACCATCCCGATGTGTCGAAAGAATAGTAAATATGGCAGGCGACCAGCTTGGCTTAACGGTGAAATCCTAGCGGATCTTAAGCATAAAAAAGAAGCTTACAAGAAGTGGAAGGTTGGACATATGACCAGGGAAGAGTATAAAAATATTGCTCGGGCATGTAGGAATGAAATTAGGAGGGCCAAATCGCACCTGGAGCTGCAGCTAGCGAGAGATGTTAAGAGTAACAAGAAGGGTTTCCTCAGATATGTTGGCAACAAGAAGAAAGCCAAGGAAAGTGTGGGCCCCTTAATGAATGAGGGAGGCAACCTAGTGACGGAGGATGTGGAAAAAGCTAATGTACTCAATGATTTTTTTGCCTCTGTCTTCACGAACAAGGTCAGCTCCCAGACTGATGTGCTGGGCATCACAACATGGGGAATAGATGGCCAGCCCTCTGTGGAGAAAGAGGTGGTTAGGGACTATTTAGAAAAACTGGACGTGCACAAGTCCATGGGGCCAGATGAGTTGCATCCGAGAGTGCTAAAGGAACTGGCGGCTGTGATTGCAGAGCCATTGGCCATTATCTTTGAAAACTCGTGGCGAACGGGGGAAGTCCCGGATGACTGGAAAAAGGCTAATGTAGTGCCAATCTTTAAAAAAGGGAAGAAGGAGGATCCTGGGAACTACAGGCCAGTCAGCCTCACTTCAGTCCCTGGGAAAATCATGGAGCAGGTCCTCAAAGAATCAATCCTGAAGCACTTACATGAGAGGAAAGTGATCAGGAACAGTCAGCATGGATTCACCAAGGGAAGGTCATGCCTGACTAATCTAATCGCCTTCTATGATGAGATTACTGGTTCTGTGGATGAAGGGAAAGCAGTGGATGTATTGTATCTTGATTTTAGCAAAGCTTTTGACACGGTCTCCCACAGTATTCTTGTCAGCAAGTTAAGGAAGTATGGGCTGGATGAATGCACCATAAGGTGGGTAGAAAGTTGGCTAGATTGTCGGGCTCAACGGCTAGTGATCAATGGCTCCATGTCTAGTTGGCAGCCGGTGTCAAGTGGAGTGCCCCAGGGGTCGGTCCTGGGGCCGGTTTTGTTCAATATCTTCATAAATGATCTTGAGGATGGTGTGGATTGCACTCTCAGCAAATTTGCGGATGATACTAAACTGGGAGGGAGTGGTAGATACACTGGAGGGTAGGGATAGGATACAGAGGGACCTAGACAAATTGGAGGATTGGGCCAAAAGAAATCTGATGAAGTTCAATAAGGATAAGTGCAGGGTCCTACACTTAGGACGGAAGAACCCAATGCACAGCTACAGAGTAGGGACCGAATGGCTAGGCAGCAGTTCTGCGGAAAAGGACCTAGGGGTGACAGTGGACGAGAAGCTGGATATGAGCCAGCAGTGTGCCCTTGTTGCCAAGAAGGCCAATGGCATTTTGGAATGTATAAGTAGGGGCATAGCGAGCAGATCAAGGGAAGTGATCGTCCCCCTCTATTCGACATTGGTGAGGCCTCATCTGGAGTACTGTGTCCAGTTTTGGGCCCCACACTACAAGAAGGATGTGGATAAATTGGAAAGAGTCCAGCGAAGGGCAACAAAAATGATTAGGGGTCTGGAACACATGAGGTATGAGGAGATGCTGAGGGAACTGGGATTGTTTAGTCTGCAGAAAAGAAGAATGAGGGGGGATTTGATAGCTGCTTTCAACTACCTGAGAGGTGGTTCCAGAGAGGATGGTTCTAGACTATTCTCAGTGGTGGAAGAGGACAGGACAAGGAGTAATGGTCTCAAGTTGCAGTGGGGGAGGTTCAGGTTGGATATTAGGAAAAACTTTTTCACTAGGAGGGTGGTGAAACACTGGAATGCGTTGCCTAGGGAGGTGGTGGAATCTCCTTCCTTAGACGTTTTTAAGGTCAGGCTTGACAAAGCCCTGGCTGGGATGATTTAATTGGGTATGGGTCCTGCTTTTGAGCAGGGGGTTGGACTAGATGACCTCCTGAGGTCCCTTCCAACCCTGATATTCTATGATTCTATGGACCCTGGACGTGAGTTTTTGCCTTTCTATCCCCTACACACAACAAGTTGGTGTTACAGTTGCCTTATGCTTCAGAAAACCAGAATGCACCTAAATCTGGACCTGAGAGCAGTAGAGATCCTTGCAAAGCATTCCTACCACTCATACAATCTCCACAAGTTCTGATACTGTCGGATAGCATAACAGTATTCTGTATAAATAAGCAGGGATGGGTGAGATCCATCCTCCCTGTGTATAGAGGCAGTCAACTTATGGAAATGGTGTATCCGGAATTACATCATCCTATCAGCAGTGTCTCTCCTGGGCGTCCAGAATTCAATGCTGGACAGTCTCAGCAGGCATTTCACCACCAATCTGATCGGGAGTTTCATGATTCAATTGTAAACAGCATCTTCACTTCATGGAGGACCTACATTGCAGCCAGTTTGCCTCCCAGGCAAACAGGAAGTGCAATATGCACTGGTCCAGGAGAGCTCAAGGACTGATGCTCTGCTATTGTACTGCTCTGGGGAGCTTAATGATCTAGGTGACACACTGCTAGTGCAGTGGATAGATCACTTGAGCTATGCCTTCCTTCCCATTCCGCTGCTGTCTTGGTTTCTGAGGAAGATTTTACTAGCTAGGGCACAGGTCATCCTCATCTTCCCCAAATGGCCCAGATATTTCTGGTTTCCAAGTCTACTACACAGGTCATTCTGTTCACCTATCAGCATTCAGACCCTCTGGGTCTCTTGACCCAAGAGAATGGCAGGGTCAGGCATCCCACCCTGGATGCTCTTCATCTCACAGCTTGGTATTTGGATGGGCATAAATCCTAGAATGTTCCTGTTCCAAAGCTGTGCAAACCATTCTTAATCATACCAGAAAGAAACTGGTAGAAAAGCCTCAGTGCTCTGAAGAACCCTGATAGTCCTTCTGGTAACCATGCATGAGATCTTCAGTTCCTTCAATAAAATCATGTGTCATTTTGGCCTGGGGTATTTATTGGTATATTATATCTGCCTTTCTGTTATTAACTTTCGTCATTTAACTTTCCATTTTGTTGTGCTCTATCCCATTACATCTGGTTGCATGATATTCTTAGACATAATATTGCCCTGCCTGGGCACAAGGAGCATGTTGTAGTTAGTGTCAGCCTTAATTTGAATTCCCCTTTTGACAGTTTGTGCCACCACTAAAAGTTTCATAAACAGAGATTTTGTAATTTTGGGTTGACTGTACACAGCAAAGGTACTGCAGTTCTGAATCTTAAGCAGTTAGTTGTCTCCCTCTGGTGGCCAGATAGGACTAGTGAACAATGTTCTAACGTTGCAGTGGTGACAACTCGTACAGTAGCTTTCTAAATGTATAACTTTGTACAGTAAATCTGTTCTTTTAACCTGCTTTTTCTTTGATCCTGTAAACTTTTGGAAAACATTTCAGTATATATAACACTGATATAAACTGGAACACGGGCAGATTTATTGATTTAATAAATTTGTTCTTTCAGCAGGTCTTAAATTTATTTTGCTGTTTGAAAACATTTTTATATTAATCTGATTTATTCCTCTAACGTGTTTCAGCATAAATCCAGGTTCTACAGCAATTATCTGCATAATAATGTTGTTCATTTAAAAGTCGTATTCAAATATCAAATATTCATTTGAGTTGGCTTCCCTACCTGGTTTACTAGAAGTGCTCCTATGGTTAGAAAATGACAGGGAGCACCTTGTTACTAATGTAGTGTGTTCAGTCTGCATTGCAAGTGCCCAGATTAGATCCCACAAGTAAAGTGGGATCTGTGTAAAGTACAAAAACTGAGCATTTTTAAAATATTTTCTGTGCCATTTTTTACCCAAACTATATGATTTTTGATAACATGCACATTTTTAAAATTTGAACCTTTTGTGGGTTCTTGTTTTGTGGGAAATCTTGTTTATTTAAAATAAATTAAAAAAAAAAAAGGTTTTAAAAATTAAACAACCCCCAGAGTTACTTGTTTTGGCACCAGGAATTTCTCCCTTAGGTGCTGTCACTGTTCTTATGAGGAGAAAACTGTTTGACTACCTGTAAATGTTTTAATTGATCTTGCTTTACTTATTTTTTAAGCTGATTAATTTAGACAAATTGTCCATCTAATTTGGTGGAAGGACTAATTTGCAGATATTCTTAAGTCGTACAGATAAATGAAGTTCTTGCATTTTATTTAAAATTATGTATTTATGAGAATAGCCATGAGCAAATGGCAGTTTTCTGTGAAATGACAGAACTCATGTGTCCTAAAGTAAACTATAATATGTGCTACAAAATCAATATGGGGCTTTTTTGTTTGTACATTTTTGTAGTGTCCATAGAGTCCTTCCTGCAAACATTACACATTTGAGTAATCCCATTGAAGCTAGTGGAGCTAATTATGTGAACAGTGTTACTTCACATGAGTGTTTGCAGGATTAAGCCTTAAATTTGTTTTTTAAGTATCTGAGATTTATGCATAATATAAGCGTTTTAAGGTTTTGTTGAAAGCAAATGTACATTGCCTTCATAGTTAATTTAGATGTATTCACTTGTTTCTTACTTCTGTATTTTCTTAGAAATTGAAATAATAATTGTAGTGGCTGATACAAGTGAGGTTATGTTTTAGTTTTTATGATAAACCCTGGGTTTTTTTGGATTTGCAGGTACAAATGTATTTTTAAAGTATGTTTTAAGTATGATAAGGAATTATTTTAGATGTTTTCCAAAGTTGTATCTGCTTGCTTGACTGACAAAAACATAGTTTTACTACTGATAACATTTTAGAACTGATAGTTATGGGAGAATGAGCTGGATTCTCTTTAGCCATAGGCATCATAAACAGCATTGGCAGCTAGAATCTACCTCTTTACAGTCATTACCAGTAATAAAGAACACAGTGGTCAGGCTGTGGCTCCGAGCCCCTCCGCCGGAGCTGGGTCAGGAAGAGCCATGCTGGCAGCTGTGGGGAGCCTGGGTTCCTCTACCCACCCTGGGCGGGGGAGTGGGGACAAGCAGCCCCTGGCCTGTGTTCCTGCCCCCCAGGTCCTGCCCAAGGCAGGTGGAGGGACCCAGGCTTCCCATAACTGCCAGCGTGGCTCTCCCCAACCTGGCTCCTGCTGGGATGGGTGGCAGTGGGGCTTGGAGTCACAGCCCAGCGACGGTAAGAGCTGTGCAGGCCGCTGTGGGGAGCCACGGCGGACCCTCCACCTACCCTGGGCCGGGGGCCAAGGCAGCTCCACAGGTCACCCTCCATGCCGCTGTGGCTCTGCCCGCAGTGTGTGTGTGTGGGGGGTGGGCTGAGAGCGGTCTCCTGCTGTGTCCCTGCCTGGCTGAGGACGGCGGAGGGTCTGCAACTCTGCGTGGGCTCCCCACAGCTGCCAGCAGGGCTCTCCGCAACCGGGCTCTGTTGCGGGGCGGGGCTCGGAGCCTCAGCCCGGCCATGGTGAGTACAGCCCCGCAAATCTGCGGATATCCACAGACAATTTTTGCGGATTGGATGTGGATACACATTTTTGTATCTGTGCAGGGCTTTAGTTATTTGTGTTTTTTTTTTTTTTCCCTTTTCGATCTCTGCTTAATCCTTAATCCCTTGTGTGGATTTATATATAGGTGTTAAGTAAATACACCTATTTTCTGTATGTAGTTGGCAACATGCTTATAAATATATATGGTTATATGAAAAGATACAAATTAGAGACCTAAGAAATTAGAACTGGAAAAGACCTTTTGGGGCCATGCAGCCCATCTCTGTGTTAGTACAGTTTCTTCTACAGTGTGATATTAAGTCTTTAAGTCCCTTCTGTTTCATCTTGTTAAAAGTTGTAGTTAAAAGTATATTCAGTTAGAGCACCTGATACAATTTCTCTCCCTTCTGGTGAGTTGATTAGTCACACTTATATGATGACCTGTATTATCCTCAAGACCCCAATTTGCATTAAATCTTTAAAACTGAATTTTCTTTTTGCAAGTTTGTTCCCATTTTAGAGTCATAAGTATTGATTTTTTAAAAATACCAAGAGCTGGAAAGATGTAAGATGACCAAAAACAATTGATTTACATCCCACATTTCCTTAGTTGAACAAGTGTGCTACAGTATGAAAATAGGTTGTATGTATGCACAATTGAGTTAGTTCAGAATTTATAATAAATACAGTGTGTTTTGTTTTAAAGTGGAAGATGTTTAGAGCAGAGCCAACTTTTAAAGTATAGAAATTGGCCCTCTAAACCAGGGGTGGGCAAACTTTTTGGGTTTTCGAAATTATATGGAGGGCCAGTTAGGGGAGGCTGTGCCTCCCCAAAGAGCCAGGTGTGGCCCACCCCTTCTCCCTGACCACCCCCGGAACCTCCACCCCTGACTGCCCCCGCTGCCCCATCCAACCCCTCCTCTCATTCCTGACTGCCTGCCCCTCCACCCCTTCCCCAGACCACTGCCCCCATTCAACCCCCCATTCCCTGCCCTCTGACCACCCTGACTCCTATCCACACCCCACCCCCTGACCACCACCCCGAACTCCCCTGCCCTCTATCCAACCCCCTTGCTCCCTGCCCCCTTATCGTGCTGCCTGGAGCACTGGTGGCTGGCGGCGCTACAGCCCTGCCACCCAGAGCACCAGACAGCACGGCTCACTGTCCTGCCCGGCTGGAGCCAGCCATGCCACCGTGCAGCACAGAGCACCGGGTCAGGCTGCAGCTCTGCAGCTGCACTGCCCTGCAAGAACTCGCAGCCCTGCCGCCCAGAGCATTGCACCGGCAGCGCAGTGAGCTGAGGCTGCGAGGGAGGGGGAATAGCAGGGGCTCGCCTCCAGGGCCAAGAGCTCAGGGGCTGGGCAGGAGGGCCCGGCCCGCGGGCCATAGTTTGCCCACCTCTGCTCTAAACTATTTGAAAATGAGTTTCTAAATGTATTCCTTATAAATTATATCTATCTATGTATATATATTTTAAAAGGATAATCTTCAAGCATCAGAAGCTCTTAAAATTGAAAATGAAGAACTAAAGAAAAAGTACGATGAAACTACTTCGAAAGTTCTCCAACTTGAAGAAGATATCATGACTGTTACTCAGAAAGCTATTGCAAAAGAAACTGAGTTAGACAGGTATTTGGCCATCTTCTTGCCAGATTTGTTTTATTTTAGTGTTTGTTTATGCACTCATATAAATTGAGAAGAAACATAATATTTGAATGAATTACTACATTAATATCAATCAATCCATTCCCTAGTCTGAAAGACAAATTGAAGAAAGTCGTCTTTGAGAAAGAACAACTTGAATGTCAGTTAAAGACTGAAAAGGATGAGAAGGAACTTTACAAGGTAACTATTCTTTCTAGCTGCACGTCCTTAAGCTAGATGACTTAGAATAAGACTAATGTCATTTTAGAGAGAGATGTGATAAACTGAATACTCTTAGATAAAAATGGATGGGAAAAACATCAGAATTTGGCACAAGATGTGGAAGGGTCTCTAGAGGCATACTGTATCAATGGAGACCCAATGATTGAACTCTTTTTTGCTAGTACAAACTGCATCTCCACTAGGTGGTTTAGCCAGTGTAGCTATACTTGTAAACCCTTTCTGTTGTAGACAAGACTTCAATGGTAAAATTCCAAACCCTTCTAATGAGTCAAAGTGAGCTGCTGGAGCCATCCTGGTTATAATGAATGTGTATTTCTTTTTATATCAATCTATTGTACTACCTCAGACAAATGGATTTGAGAAGGTAGATACAGGAATTAGTGGTACTTCAGAAATGTCTCTACTAGCTTGTACTAGGGCTTACTTAAGGCTATCGTTCTTTGTCTTCTCTTAGAAGCAGTTGTCTGGATGAGATGTTAGAACGTTAACATCTTTAGGTTGTCTAGATAGCTTTTAAAACAAAAAAATCAGGGTGTGCCTGAAAGCATGTCTGCATACAAGGAGCAGCTCTTTGTATTAGAGACAATACTGGAAAAGCCTAGTCCCTAACTCTCCTGTAAACATCAAGGCACATTCCATAACCACAATGTTCTCCTTGTGAGTGGACAGAGCAAATGGGAGACTTCTAGACCTGCATTGGGCACATGCTTGGGATTTGTAACACTTATTAACTAGACATTACATATTAGTATGGTGGCATCTTCAAATATTACTTGGTTTTAACTGACTGCTCTTTCCAGATAGTCCCACTCATTGTCTCTGGTACTGGGCACTGTTGTTGCCGTCCCATTTGTCTAGACTGGTATAAGAGGATGTTGTTAGAAGAGTGACGCCTCTCTGTAATTTCCCCCAAATCATTTTATACCTGTCTAGACATCCCATCCTGGTGAGGAAAGTGTTAGTCCAGTGGTTCTCAACCAGGGGTATATGTACCCCTGGGGGTACGCAGAGGTCTTCCAGGGGATACATCAACTCATTTAGATATTTGCCTAGTTTGCTAGTGCTTTTTATGTAGCCTACTGCAAAAGTCAGTACAAACTAACATTTCATACAGACAATGACTTGTTTATATGGCTTTATATATTATACACTGAAAAGTAAGTACAATATTTGTATTCCAGTTGATTTATTTTATAATTATATGGTAGAAATGAGAAAGTAAGCAATTTTTCAGTCATAGTATGCTGTGACACTTGTGTATTCCTAAGTCTGATTTTGTGAGCAAGTAGTTTTTAAGTGAGGTGAAAGGGGTACAGGTTCCTGAGAGGGATACAGTAGTCTGGAAAGGTTGAGAGCTACTGTGTTAGAGTTTTCAGAATTGTTATGCTTGCTCTATTCTTAGAACAAGGCTGTGTTTTCTAGTAGTATAATAAAGCTGGTGTTGGATGGTACAGCTGGAAAGTAGCAATCAGAAAGCTTCTAATATAAGGATAGTGACATTATCAAGTGATAAGTATCTGTGTCTGCCGGAAACTGATAGTCAAGCCTGATACAGGAGGACTTAGAAAACATTTAAATGAACAGGTAAGAAGTTATTCTTTGATCTGAGATACACAATAGTCTTTAGAAAGTGACTGATTTCTGTGATTTAATTGGAAAAGATGAGTTTGACACTTTTGAGCATCATTACAGATACACTTGAAGAATACAGAAATAGAAAACACCAAGCTAGTAAAAGAGGTCCATACATTAAAGAATTTGGATGCAAACAAAGAAAATATGATATCCCATTACAAAGAGGAGGTTGGCAAGTTACAGCTATGTATAGCTGAAAAAGAAAACCTGAAGAGAGCTTTCTTGCTTTCCTCCTCAAACAAGGTAAGCGGTACTCATATTACTGGCCCAATTTGAAATACATTTCACAAGCTGAAATCATTTTTAATTTAAAGTTGTGTGTTTTGCAAAGGTGCGGGAGGAGTTGAAGGTCCCCTCCAGGATGTATACCTGAATGTCAGCGAGGATAGTGGAGTTTTCAATAAAGAAAGAGACATGAGAAAGTGGGAGAGGGTTTAGGAACAAAATGAGTTCAGTTTTAGCCATGCTAAGTTTGAGGTGATGGGAAAAATATCTGGGGAGGGAGATATGAGTCAGGCTAAAATGAAGGGAGAGATGGAGGTACCCAGGCATGGAGAGTTAATTTGTTAGTTGTCTGAACAGAGATGGTAGTTGTCATGTCAGTAGATAAAAATACCAGAAGAGAAGGGAGCCAAATGTCATAGCCCTGTTAGGACTTCACTTTATGGAGTTGTGCGGAGGGAGAGGAAGAGGATCCACCAAAGAGATGTTGAAGGAACAATTCATATAATGCACTGACAAGATTTAACAGTAACATGAAAACCAAGGGAGGACAAGATATTAAACAAGAGGACAAGATCAGCAAAAAGCTCAAGGAGAATGAGAGCAGAGAATTGGTTCCAAGATTTTTTCAGGAAGGATTAACCTTGAGAGCAGTGTGGAAAAGTTAGGAACCAAAATAGAGAGGATTTAGGGTGGTGTATGACAAGTAAGTCAAATCAACTGGTGTTGTTAATCTTCTCTTTGAAGGAGTCATCAAGATCAAGAAACTTGCAATCTAGTAACAAGGATTGTGGGGATGGTATTCATTGGAAATGGGAAATGGAAGTGTGAAAGTAGTGCTATTGACAAGGGAAATAGCAAGAGGGGAAAGAGGAGAGCATGTTGTCTGCAGTTTAGATTAGATACGGTATTTCTTATTTCCTTCTTTTGACTGCTTTATGATTTTGCTGCTGAATATATTGATAAAACAACTACTGTGTTTTACCTCAGAAGTGTGTGTTCCAGGAGTGGATAAAACAGTATCTATACTTCATTTGTTAATCTTGCTGAGCACTTACTGCCATTTCTTGAGGAGTCCCTGCCATTTCTTTATTATGCGTAACTAAATCCCACAGATTTGCAGAGTTGTAACTGATTAATATGACCTAGTACCAAAGGGGTAAACAAGCAGTGATTGTGTGGTTCTAGAATATCTAGTACAATGAAGCCCCAATCTTTGTTGTGGCTTTTGGACACTAGTTTATTCTGTAATGCTGGAATTATACCCTGTTTACTAGTATATGAATGAAAAGCACATATTCAAACTAGGTATATTTACATTTACAAAAATGGAATTGTCTTTGTAAGATTCCACTCCTGCTTTTATTTTAAAAAAATCTGGTTTTGGATACTTCAGATGGCCAACATCGTGTAATGGTAGCCATTTTGAAGTGGGCCCAAATTGTCTTCAACAGCTACCTCTTAACATCTTCCCAAGCATCCCTCACTTACTGTTCCCACACCTCAGAGGTCTACTCAGTGATACTCTTTTCAGCAACTAAACATTTACCACTGAAATATTTTTATGTTGGGTGTTTTTTATACATTTTTCCTTGAGTGTATTTAGTATTTAATACTGTGTATTTAGTGTATTTAGTACTCAAACTAATCTGTTACTTTCAATGTCACTTAGTCCTTTTGGGGAAAAAAAATTAACTTGAGAATATTAGGCTACCAACCTTTGGTGAATGGAATTATGGCTAAATTCAAGTATCTGAAATAATGAAACGCATTGGGTGCAGCCCAGAATACAGCCAAAGGGCATGTGCTTGTTTAAATTGCATCAACCTTCTGGAGCTGCCCTGTGATATGCAGTGCTGCCTGGAATCTTTTTCAGTGCTGTGACTCTGTCTCTGTCCTGCTGTAGTCCCTATATATTGTATACAGTTCCTATAGTCCACGCTTCCTATGCCAGACCTTGTGAAGCAGGTCCTTGGAAGATAGCTTTACAGCTTTATCTTTCCCACTGCCTGCACCAAAGGAATCCTCCTTTGGCCAGATATGGGGCTTTTAAGGCACCTCTTCACCACTCCCAGCCTTTTCATGGTGTACAGAGCCTGAGCAAGAGAGAGGATGTCACCCAGTGTTTTTTATGTAAAGTCTCCTCTACCATACAAGTGAATTCTGTTTGTGAAACTGTAGATAGCTGTTTCTGCTTATCAGAACTGTTCTAATGTTAATAGAGTACAAAATACGTTTTTAAAGTTGTGTTAATTGTGTTTAAAATGTAAGCTTGAAATGCAATAAAAACGTAGTGTGCAAAGTAATAAGTAAAAATATTATTTATTGACACTTTTATTTTGAAACAAAGATTGTTCATATATAGTATACTTTTAAACTCATTTTACTGAGAAATGGTTGTACACAATTTTGAGTAAATAAAATAAGGGAAAAAATAGGAGCGTGTACAAGTCAGTTCTTCGAGTGCTTGCTCATGTTGATTCCATATTAGATGTGTGTACTTGCCACATGCAGCGGTGCCGGAAGTTTTTGCCTTAGCAGTAGCCGTAGGGGATTGGCAGTGGTGCCCACATGGCGCGGTATAAGGGGCGCCGCCAGCTCCCCCCACCCTCAGTTCCTCCTTGCTGCCAGTGATGGTGCTGGAACATCTGCTGCTTCGGGTAGCATTGTTTCGTTCTCTGTTCTTGTGAACTTTGAAAACCTGTAATATAGTTGTATATGGTTAGTGCCGGTGCAGAGGATAGAGTTCATTGGAGTGGTCCTCGACTTCACCTGCGCCAGAGTGGTCCTGCTGCTGGAAAGGTTCAACATATTGATGAACCTCATCGTGGAAGTTTCCGCATTCCCTCTGACTACAGCCAGGGTCTGCCTGCTGGGTCACACTGCAGCGTGCACGTACGTTGTCCACTATGCCAGGCTCTGGATGCAGCCCCTGCAACAATGGCTGTTGATGGTCTATTCCTAGTCCCCTGGAAAAGATAGTTACCATTCCCCAGGTGATACTGACCTCGCTGCGATGGTGGACCGACTGCAGGACAGTCCTGGAGGGGGTTCTGTTCGATAACCCCCCTCACTCCATTGAATTGGTGTCGGACGCCTTGGACCATGACTGGGGCTTGCACCTCCTGACACAGGGGATTTGGTCCCTGGAGGAGGCAAAGTTGCACATAAACCTCAGAGTTCAGAGCAGTCTGGCTGGCATGTGGCATGTTCCTGCCCCACCTGTTGGGCAAGGTGGTGTGAGTCCTGACAACAACACAGCCTCAAGGTTCTATATCAACAGGCAAGGGAGAACGCACTTGTTGGCTCTCTGTCAAGAGGCACCATCTATGGGAGTTTTGCATCAGCCACAAATCCACCTGGAAGCTTGTCATTGTAGACCTGAATTTGATGGGTGGGTTAGTTATGGCTCGCCACTGATCGCTTCCGACCAGAAGATTTATAGGTTCTTATCTAATTCAGACTACAGGGTTCGAGAACTCAGAGTTCTATATCGGGAGAAGACTCTTTGGGTGCTTGGCAAGAACACGTACACCGAGGACAAGACCAAATTGTTAAAAACTTTATTGAGATTAACAAAAGAATAATAAATGCTATGAAACTTATAACTGCAAAACAGTAAAAGAATTCCAAAACTCCTGGTGGTAACATTTATATTACAAGTACCTTAACCTAACATACTCACACCCTTCCTTGAGGACCCAGTAATAGGAGTTGAAGGACCAGTCTCGTTCCTGGCATGTCCGATAACACGATGGTGCTGGCTTCCCCAAAAGTTAGGAATGTTGAGTAGTTATACTATACTGCACAAGCTGAGTTGAGAGCATGATAGAAGATAGTCTATAGAATATAGGAGAACAAAGGAAAAAGAGAGCTACTGGAAAAAGCACTTAAAGAAAAGCTTCAGGAGCTAGAAGAGCCTCCTGACTCTTTCTTTCTTACAAGGTATTTTATAGGATCCTGACACTATGTGATTCAGGCCCAACCTACTATATCCAAATCTTATTTCCATACCCTAAGAAATTTATGGCTACCCTTCTCCTATAGGTTAGTGGATTATGACACTTACTTTCTGTATAAAGGATTATCTTGCTCCAAAACTGCCAACCTACGTTCTCTTGGTGACCTCCAAGTTATGGTGTACCCTGCAGTTACCAACCGGTTGTAGATGCCAGATAAACCTGTTCAGTGATGTGGATAGTTCCTCCCTTTGTTTCCCCAAAGCTCAGGGACCATTCTTATTTGTGCCAAAGGTTACCAGCTTTTATGCTGACGTATTCTTAACTGATTATACTTTTTGCTATATAGCAGATATTACAGGCCGGTAGGCTTCTTGCATTTCAGCAAAACTTATTAGGAAACACATACCTGAACACATCCTAAATTCAAAGGAATTAATACTGATAAAATATAAGAATGAAATGGATTAATTCAGAAAGAGAAACCTATTATTTGATACGGCTGGCTGGATTAGTAGGATATAGTAACTAGCAAAATAATCCAGTGGGCTACATCATCTTTCCGGCTTCAAGAATACGCTGGGGGACCAGCTCAGTAGGGACTTCTCCTCTCACCATGAGTGATCGCTCCATCCAGAGGTAGCCTGCATGATCTTCCAAAGGTGGGGAACTCCCCAAGTGAACCTGTTCACTACCAGACAGAACAGGAAGTGCCACCAGTTTTGTTCTCAGCAAGGTCTGAGCAAGGCTTCCTCTCTGATGCCTTCCTCCTGTCATGGTCAGGGAGCCTGATGTACGCATTCCCTCCGATTCTACTCGTCAGCAGGGTCTGGGCAAAGATCAAGAGAGACAATGCGGAGGTTGTTATGATCGCCCTGGTGTGGCCTCGCCAGCCCTGGTTTGGCACGCTCATGAACCTGACAGCAGCCCCTCCCTGGCCCCTGCCCAACCAATCGGACCTGCGGCTCTTACATCCCACCCTCTGTTCCTTCCAGGTCTTGGTGTGGATGCTGCGTGGCTGAACCCAGAGGAGCAGACCTGTTCAGAAGAGGTTCAACAGGTCCTCCTGAGGAGCAGAAAGCCCTCAACTAGACTGACTTACCTGGCCAAGTGGGCAAGGTTTTCCCACTGGGGTCGTCTGAACATGGCATCTCTCCCTCGCATTCTTCCATACAGGCTGTCCTGGACTATGGCACATTCTTTCATTAGAGGGCATCTCGTGGCCATCTCCGCTTTTTACCTGCCGATCTAAGGACAGACTGTGTTCTCCTATGACATGACAGTCAGATTCTTCAGAGGACTCGAGAGATTTTTCCTGCAGGTATGGGCTCCTGTCCTGCAGTGGGATCTTAACTTGGTCCTGTCTAGGCTCACTGGCCTACCCTTTGAGCCACTTGGTTCCTGCTCTCTTTCCCACAGGTCGCATTCCTGGTGGCGGTGACGTCAGCAAGACGGGTCTCCGAAATTAAAGCCTTGACCTCAGAACCGCCATACACGGTCTTCTACAAAGACAAGGTTCAGCTGCGGCCCCATTTGGCCTTCCTGCCAAGGGTAATATCCACCTTCCATATGAACCGGGACATCTTCCTCCCCATATTCTGTCCCAAATCACACAAGTCCAGTGAAGAGAGGCATCTTCACGCGCTGGATATCCAAAGGTTTTACTTAAAACGTACCAAGCCTTTCTGTAAATCAACTCCTCTCCTCATCGCTACAGTCGATAGGATGAAGGGCCTTCTGGTGTCCACGCAGAGGATTTCGAATTGGATTACCTCATGTATAAATACATGTTACAAACTAGCGGAGGTTCCGTCACCGCCAATTGTCAGACCCCACTTGACTAGAGCTCAGGTGTCTTCAGCCGCCTTCTTGGCGCACATCCCTATCCTGGAGATCTGTAGAGCCGCAACATAGTCCTCTGTCCACATGTTCACGACTCATTATGCCATCACTCGGAGGCCATGGACGACGCTGGGTTCGGCAGAGTTGTGTTGCAATCGACATGTCGGTGAACTCCTACCCACCTCCGTTGGTACTGCTTTGGAGTCACCTAATATGGAATGGACATGAGCAAGCACTCGAAGAAAAGACAGTTACCTTTTCCATAACTGGTGTTCTTTGAGACATGTTGCTCATGTCCATTCCACAACCCGCCCTCCTTCTCCACTACTCTGCGTTTCCCACAAAAAGGAACTGAGGATGGGGGAGCCAGCGGCCCTGATACCGCATCATGTGGGTGCCAGAGCCAGTCCTCTACGGATACTGCTGAGGGAAAAACTTCCAGCACCGGTACATGTGGCGAGTGCACACACCTGATATGGAATGGACATGAGCAACACATCTCGAAGAACACTAGTTACGGAAAAGTAACTGTCTCTTACTTATTATGCTTCATAATGTCTTTGCTAGAGCCAGGGAATTTTGCTTTTTATTTGAAATGTTCAGATCTCATAACCATAACCATGCCAACGGAAAGCATTATATTCAAACATCAAGTTTGTTTGTTTTTTTTTCTTTCAGGAGGATGCAGGTATTTTAAAGGAACAACTTCGGAAAGCTGAAGATCATATTCAAGCTAGCAAGCAGGAAGCTGTCTTAATGTCAAAAGAGCTGAGTGATACAGTAAATGTGCGAGATAAGACAATGGCAGATCTTCATAATGCTCGATTGGAAAATGAGAAGTTGAAGAAGCAGCTTGCTGATGCTGTAGCTGAGCTTAAAAAAGTCACTCTTGTGAGAAATGAACAGGTAAAATGTTACTCTTTTTTTGTTCATGATCACAAAACCTGATGATGTGAGCTTGTTTAGTTACAGGAGTTTTCAGTTTTGATAAAATCATGAAAACAAAACTTGTTTCTGGATAATTAATAAAACCTCTATCTCACCATTGATGATATTACTTGTAATTTAAAGCATGTAAATTGACTAGATGGGCTGGTTAGAAAGAACATTCTTTAGTAGTTTTTATGGGAATATTTAAAATAGTTTTTCAGACATTCTTACAGACTAATACAGCAATATATCTGGATTATTTTAAATTGTCTCTTTTTAACTCTTCTGAATGTCTGTGGGTCAGGTTGTTCTAAAATCAGTGCAAATGAGATAAGAACTACTGGATGGGATTCTTCTCTTGCTAAATTTTCTCTCCTCATTAGAAGAAAACTACATCCTTTTCTCAAATGGTTCAGAATTTGTGGATCAAAGTGGATTCTTTGCTTTATTTTTTAATAAGTAGTAATACATTAATATATTTAAAACCATCATGAATGGGTATATTATCCATTAGAGGTTGTTTAATCCAAAGCCCATTGAAGTCAAATGGAAAGACTTGCATTGACTTCAGTTGGCTTGTGGCTATTACAGATAGGACTATTAAAATGGTGTGCCAGCCTGAAAATTAATGGAATGTGCATCTAGGCTTCCAAAATGTAGCAAAAGCAACTTACCTTATTCTCTCACTTTCAAATATCCCAGCATTCTTTATTATGAGGGTAGAGTTGAAAAGGTATTTATTACTTTACAACGTATCTTTGAAAAGGATTCTCAGAAAAATTGGCCAGATTATCTCTGGTCCATTAAACCATTCAGGCTGCAGAAAGGAGCCAAATCTGAACAGGTGAGAATTACCCCACTGGCTAACGCGGAGTTATTTGGTTCCTGCAACAATTATATATCTCCACTCCGCTTCTCCCACTGACATAGGGGGCAGATGGAACAGAGTTGTGCTCTGCCAATTCTTAGTTCCTTCAGAACCATAGTCAGTTGCCATAAATTAGAATAGTCCCTAGAATGCTCAAACTCATGTTGTGGTGGAGGCAGATCATCTCACAGACCCAGAGATGAATGCCCTCTCACTCCATCACCACTTTCTGCTCAAAGTGGCTCTTGTAGGACCTGTGTTCTTGCAACCAAGAAAAATAATTATCCCCCATCTCTCCCCAAAAAATCAAATCTTTCTCTTCATTACCACAGCTTGAAAACGGTTCTATAGTATTGATTTGAACAAAAGAGAATATATTTTCTGATTTTTTTTTGTTTTTTTTGTTTTTAAAAGGAAATTTCGAACACAGTAGAGCAGGAACTGCGCAGAGAGGTTGAGGATCTGAAGCTTCGTCTGCAGATGGCTGCTGACCATTATCGAGAAAAGTTCAAGGATTGCCAAAAGCTCCAAAAACAAGTGAATAAACTTGTAGACCAGACAGTAAGTAGCACTGGAGAATCTGTTAGCTCTTTGTGACTTTTCAGCGTTTGTTTAAAATTTGTTGTAGCAAAGAACAATACATTTAAATAAGAATCAGAACATTGTGTGAGGAGCGATCAATTAATATAATACTTTCTGTAGTAGAGCCAACTTATATCTGTGATGTTGTATATCCGCTGTCAAAACCAAACATAGTATCTGAGTGTTTGGTATATGTAGAAAGCTTGAGTTTGTGTGGTGTTATAAACTGGGTTATCTTCAAGGCATAGTATTCTTTTGCTGAGGCATCTTCTCAGCAACTGTGAAAGAGAGGAAACGGTGGCACTGCATTTTCATTCCTTCACTCATCTCCCCTGCAGAGAGGAAGGGAGAACTTGGGAGAGAGACTGTGTACAGAGATGGGTAAAGACTTTTCATGCAGCAACAGAACTGTGCATCTGCACCTCTTTTATGTGCGTGCTTGGTTGCTTATTTTATCTATATCGATCTATCGATATTGCAGAAGCTGCCTGATTCATATCTGCTATTTTCTGTATCATCCTGAAGGTCAATAGGGAATGAGTTATCAACCCATAATGTCTCTTGGTCCCCTGCCTTTGTCTTGGGTTGTAGTGTGTCGTTTGTATGGCATGTATATCTGACATCTGACTTCCAGCTCAAATGTTAGCTTAAAAAAAAAAAAAGGAACTATAGTATCCAAGATCTGTCTTTTATTAATCTGTATTCGTCCCAATTCATAACATAGATTCCAGTTTAAATTGGAATATTAAATTTAAATTTTTAAAGTTTAGCAGATACTCTGTGGAGATATCCATAATCTATTTTGTAAAATAACTTTTATAATTACTTTTTTGCAAGAAAATTATTACAAAAGATGGCATTATAAAAGCAATAAACTGATCATATTTCAGGGTCGGTGGCAAAGATGCAGTGGAGATAGTATAAAGTGTGTGTATTTGATTCTTGTCTCACATTGACACCACCAACTTTGAGTCCATTTCCAGTAGAAAATGTGAAGTCAGAGAAATATTAGTTTGCTTTTGTGTTTTTCTTTAAAGTTTAAACAAAAGCGGTGGATGGTGTACAGTTATCCACTTCTTCAAAAAGTAGTGAACTAAGTTAAATTTATAACATATTTGTATTCTCAGCAGTTCACGGTAATTCTTGATGTTTTCTTTGAATAAAGTACCAACATTTTTTTTTCATAAGAAAACTGCAGGGAACCAACAGAAAGTGACAGATGCCTCAAACATTGAGACAGCTACTGCAGTCATTACAGATAAAAAGTTGACCACATCTCCAGGTATCAACGACATAAACTTTTTTTAATGGTTTCTATTTGTTGACCTCAAATAGAATATTTATTTGTGAAGTACTCTATAAAAGTACTTTTGTATATGAATAGCTAGCTCTTGGTGTTTGGATAACCCAATGGAAACAGATTAGAAAAGTTTGACAGCCTGCTCCTGCAAATACTTGCACCCATAAGTATTCTCATTGGTTCTGCTCACATGAGTGAAATTTACATATGTAAGTGTTGGCAGGATTGAGCCCTGACTTGCTGTTTAATCAAGAGCAATTATTAAGATATACATCATGGTTTGTTTATTTTTGTTTAGCTAATAAACAGAATTTCATTAAAAAGAAATCTCAAAATGTATACAGTAACATAACATCTCTTCAGCTATGGCACAGTTACAGTTTAATATATTTTATTGCAGAATCAGTGCTGGTAAAGTGTTCAGTTATCTGCAGAAAAGGACAAATATGTATCCTAATAATTTATAGGCATTAATGGTTTGCTAGAAAATGCTTGACTAGGTTGTAATTTTCATGGACTATCAAGCTTCCCACAAATCTAGCCTTCTAAGCATAAAGAAAGGAACATGTAATATGTCATAATACATACTGGAGAGAAAGTAAAGAGTTGCAACTTTGTGACATTTAGAATATTAAGCATTTTTTCAGAAGGGTAAAATATATGTACCAATAATATTGTGCTCTGAGAATGGAGTTTATAAATGGTTTAATTTCTCAAAGGGATGTTCAACTCTCCAAACACTTTTTATGTGCTGTGGAATATTTTCTGTTCAGCATGGGTATCCAAACTTTGCCCAGTTGAGGGCCTCATTGACAAGAGCCTGATACAGCTGCCCTCATCTTAATATGCCTGAGGCCAGCAGAGATTGGGTCATGTCCCCGTTGCTTCCAAGATACATATTACTGTGTGACATTGGCAAAATTTGAACTGTTGTCCACCCTTCACTCATTCCTGTTGCCCTGTGTTTATTTAAAAAACAAAGAACAAATACTCATATTTTTTTTTAATATTTGCAGCTAGCCCCATTTCACCTGATGTAGTTTCAGAATTTGTGGTAAAGGAGCAAGCATATGAAATGAAGAAAGAAATTGCTGAGAAAACAGAGAAGTATAGGAAATGCAAGCAAATGTTATCAGTAAGTAAAGGGCTGCTTCAGATAGTTGAACAGAAAGTAGCTACAGGGAATAAATCTCAAAAAACGTTGAAATACTCTTTTCAGCTCCCAAGCTGTTTGTTCCCTGAATAGTCATTCATATAGCACAGATGTGATCATAATAGAAACTTTATCATAAGAAGGTAACTTTACAGTAGAATTTTAGGACCTTATTGTTTTGGTGCTATGGTATTCTTTGTTGCATGTTTGATTGTCTGCTATTTTTGGGTGGAAGTGGAATGTCAGTAATTTATAATGCAAGTATTGGGGTGAGAACAACCTGAAATGGTGGAATGGAAATATCTTCAAAGAGATCTTCTTTGGCAGCAACTATTTAAATAAAGTGCATTCACTTGTTTCCATTAAGCTTACCACCCTACATTTCTTGTTTTCACAAAAATATTATGCTAATATGTTTGTTTACCGTGTTATAACATGTGCAAGGCAATTGCATTCATTACTTCCTGTGGCGGGGGGACAGGGGGATCGTATTTGTGTTGGTTCATCATGACTTGTGTTGGTCATTTGAGTTACATGGGATGCTTTAAAGGAAACCTTTGCCTTTGGCCTTCTGGATGAAAAGTGCTCTGGGTGTTTGCAAAGCTCGCTGGAATGGGTTTTTTATTGACGTGGATGTGAGACATCTTACAGAGTGGCAGCATGTTTTGAAGAACAGGAGTAAAACTGTGTGTATACTGAAAAGATAGAACAGATAAGAGGAGAGAAGAATAGCAGCTTGTTGAAGGCTCAAGGAGGAAAAGTATATTGGACCTCATTGCTATAGTCCCCAGTACCCTTGTCCTCTTCAAAGCCTTACCACTTAAATAGGGGCCTGTAATCAATCCACAGGGAAAGCCACCTGGCAGTTATCTAATTTCTGGGAAGCACTGAGTGTTGCGTGGTCAGATAATAAAAAAAAAAAAAAATTCCTTAGATTTGTAAAATGTTAAGTGATTCATCATGACTTCTGTTATGCTACTTTAGGAAGAGAAGATGAAATGCAGTGTTTATGCTGATGAATTGGCCAAATTGGAGCTGAAATGGAAAGAACAAGTGAAAATCAGTGAGAGTGCAAAACTCCAGCTAGCAGCAATGGAGGACCAGTATAAAGTAAGTTTTACTGGCTACACATTGAATAGAAAGAGGAACAAAGTAGAGCGTTGTGGAATCACACCCAAATTTAATAAGAATTCTTTTCAAGAAAAAAATAAGTTGTTGTTTTTTTTAATCCCACCTACTGATGTTCATGTGGGATTTTTGAGTAGGAGTATGGGCAGACCTGAGAACAACACCATCAAAGTAGTTGGCCCTCATCCATGCAAATGCAAATCTGTTGGCAGGCTTCATCAGGATCAGTATGTACCTCCCATTGCTAATCTCCTCCCTGGGAGAGATGTATCCCTTACCACTATCCTCATCATCACTTCTGCCCTTTCCCATTGTTCCCTAGCCATGTGTTTGAAGAAGAGTCCTCCTAATGTCCCGCTGCTACTAGGCTAAATGACATCGAATAAACACAAAGTGCTGAAAAATGCACACAGTAAACAAACCGAAGAAAATAGAGCAATATTTTTTGCTAACTTCATTCAATTGTAAAGTTATAGTAGGTAATATTTTCAGACAGAAATGTGATTTTAAATTGCTGACTGTTGTGAGTTTACAGCATAATACATGGGGAAATGTTATACATTCTGTAATGTAAGTGAGGCAAACTTCTTTTCATGTAGGTTCAGCTGGCAGAAAAGGAGAGAGCAATAAAAGAACTGATATCACATTTGGAGGTCTTCACCAGTGAGAAGGTACTGTAACCATTAGATGTTATGTTTAGTGGGCTCTGGTACTTCATGGATTTCAAGGTCAGAAGGGACCATTCTATTCCTCTAGTCTGACCTTGTAATAACACAAACCATTGAATTTCCCCAAAATAATTCCTAGAGCATATCTTTTAGAAAAAAAATTCAGTCTTGATTTAAAAAATGTCAGTGGTGAAGTATCAATCATGACCTTTGGAAAATTATTTCAATGTTTAATCACCATCACTGTAAAAAAAATTTCCCTTATTTCCAGTCTGAATTTGTCTAACTTCAACTTCCAGCCTTTGGATCATGTTATACCTTTCTCCACTAGATTGCAGAGACCACTGTTAAATATTTTTTCCCCATCTAGATAATTATAGACTGGAATCAAGTCACCTCATAATCTTCTCTTGGTTAAACTAAGTAGATTATGCTGCTTGAATCTCTTTCTGTAAGGCAGTTTTTTTCAATCCTTTTATCATTCTCAAGGCTCTTCTCTAAACCCTCTCCAATTTATCAACAATCCTTGAATTGTGGGCATCAGAACTGGACATAGTGTTCCACCAGTGGTTGTACCAGTGCCAAATATAGAGCTAAAATAACCTCTCTAGTTTTACTCAAGATTCCTCTGGTTATGCATGCCAGGCTTGCATTAGCTCTTCCGGCCTCAGTGTCCTATTGGGAGCTCATATTCAGCTGATTATCTGCCACATCCCCTAAATCTTTTAGAACAACTGCTTCTGAGGATAGAGTCCCCGATTCTGAAGTATGGCCTGCATTCTTTTGATCTTAGATGTGTACATTTAGCTTTACTAAAACACGTTTGCTTGCATCCAGTTTACCAGGTGATCCAGATTGCTCTGAATGAGTCACCTGTCCTCTTCATTATTTACCACTTCCCTAATTTTTGTGTCATCTGCAGACTTTATCAGTAATGAGTTTTATTTTCAAAACGTTGACTAGCATAGGGCCAAGAACTGATTCCTGCGGCTCCCCTCTGGAAACAAACTTGATTACCTGTTTACAGTTACATTTTGAGATCTATCACTTAGGCCTGGGCTATACTTGGGGTGGGGGGGGTCAAAGTATCTTAGTCAAAGTATCTTAGTTCGACTTACCTGGCTGTCCTCACGGCGGCGAGTCGACCGCGGTGGCTCCCCTGTCGACTCTGCTTACTCCTCCTGCTGAGGTGGAGTACAGGCGTCGATTCAGGGATCGATTTATCACGTCTAGAAGAGATGTGATAAATCAATCCCCGATGGATCAATCACTACCCACCAATCCGGCAGGTAGTGAAGATGTACCCTTAGCCAGTTTTTAATGCATTTAGTGCCATGTTAATTTTATATTCTAGTTTTTTAATCAAAATGTTGTGCATTGCCAAGTGAAATGCCTTACAAAAGTCTGATGCATCAACACCATCACCTGTATCGACCACACTTGTCATCTCATCAAAAAAAGATATCAAGTTAGTTTGACAAGATGTATTTTCCATAAACCCATGCTGATTTGCATTAATTACATTACCCTCTTTTAATTCTTTATTAATTGAGTCTCAGATCAGCTGCTTTGTTATCTTGCCTGGAATGGATGGTAGGCTGATAGGCCTATAATTACCCAAGTCATCCTGTTTGGCACAACATTATCTTTCTTCCAAACTTCTGGAACCTTCTCAGTGCTCCAAGACTTGTTGAAAATTAACATTAATGGTCCAGCGAGTTCCTCAGCCAGCTCTTTCCAAACTCTTGGATGCAAGCTATCTGGACTTGCTGATTTAAAAAATGTGTGACTCTAGTAGCATCTGTCTAACATCTTCTAGAAATACTAGTGGAATGAAAGAGTGTCATCACAATGTGATGAGACTATATCATCTATTTTCTCCCCATATACTGAACAGAAATTTTTAATTAACATTTTTTTGCCTTTTCTGTATTATTACTGATAATTCTACTGTTTCTATCTACTAGTGGGCCAACACTAGTGTCAGAATTCTTTTTGTTCTTTACAATGTTAAAAACTGCCTATTGTCCTTAATTCTTCTGGCCATAGATTTCTCCTTGTGTCCCTTTGCTTCCCTTAATCAGTTTTCTACAATTCCTTCTGGTTTGTATTCATTACTGTCAGCTTCCCCTTTCTTTCATTTGCGCTTGCGCTCGCTCGCTCTCTATTTTTTTAATAGCTGCCTTCACTTCCTCTCTACACCAGATTGGGTTTTTTTCAGGAGCACAGTGTTCTTCCTCAGTTGTGGGATTGTAGCTTTTTGGGGATGTAGTAAGGTGTTCTTAAATGACTCCCAATTATTATTCAGATTTTTCTGATTGAATTCTTCTTCCAAGCTGTCGTTTTTAGCTAACATTTTTTTTTAATTTTGTGAAATTGGCCCTATTAAAGCACCAAGTGTATACACTAGTGTGGAATTTATTCTGTTTTCAAATTATAAATGTGATCAAGTCATGATAACTTGTACCTAAGCTACCATTAGTTTTTAGTAGGGCTGTCAATTAATGACATGTGTTTAGCGCAAAACAAATGAACCCTTTTTTTTTTTTTTTTAAACAAGCGTTAATTGCACACCTCTGGAGGTGGGACTTGGCCGCCAGGTAGGGAGAGAGGCAGGCACCTGCTGCGGTAGCAAGCAGGAGGCAGCCGGAGACAGTAGACTCTGTATTATCCAGACCAGAGGTGCACATTGCTGAAATGTCTCCTGACTCCTCGGAGCCAGTCTCGTGCCTACTCCCTCAGGGTTAATCTGTTTATTTGTTTTACATGAGGGGGAGGGGAAAGAACAATTGCCAGCAGCCATGAGGACGTGAAGCACGGAAAGGGTGCTTTGGAGCCATCACCACAGGAACACCCCTCTTCCCCCTGCCCCCGCCCAGGTGACTCTAGCAGTCTGCCCTCCTTGCCCCTGAACAATCGATCATGACCCTGTCCAGTAGTCTGTAAATAAGAAGTGGGCAGCATTATCTCCCGTAAATGTAGTGATTGGCTGAACAAGGAGTGGGACTGAGTGGACTTGTAGGCTCTGAAGCAATGGTGGGCACCGTGTGGGCTGGCAGGCCATGAAACAATTTGTTTACATTGCCATGGCCACCCGCGGTTCACTGTTCCTGGCCAACGTGAGCTGTGGCAAGTGGCGGCCAGCAGGTCCCTGCAGCCCACGCCGCTTCCCACAGCTCCCATTGGCCAGGAATGGTGAACCGTGGCCACTGGGAGCTGTGGGCGGCTATGCCTGCAATATAAACAAACTGTCTCATGGCCCCCCAGCAGATTACTCTGACGGGCACTATGCTAAAGTCTTACGTTGTTTTATTTTTGAGTGCAGTTATGTTTTTTAAAAAAAATTAAAAAATTCTACATTTGTAAGTTGCACATTTGTATATTTTCCTGAGGTGAATTGAAAAATACTATTTATCTTTTTTACAATGCAAATATTTGTCATAAAAAATAATATAAAGTGAGCACTCTGCACTTTGTATTCTGTGTTGTAATTGAAATCAATATATTTGAAAATGTAAAAACATCCACAATAAATGGTATTTATTTTATTATTGGTTAACAGTGCGATTAAAACTGCGATTAATCACAACTATTTTTTAATCTTGTGATTAATCACAATTTTTTAAATCGTTTGATAGCCCTAATTTTTAGTTCTGTGGTCAGTTCCTCTTTATTTGTTAGGACAAAGTCTAATAAAGAATTCACTGTGTTGGCTGCAACTCTTTTTGAGTTAGGAAACTGTCATCTATAATGTTTAGAAATTCCGGATTTTTTTAGTACTGGCAGCATGATACCTCCAGCATATGTCACTCAAATTGAAGTCTCCCATGACCACAGTTTTTTTTTCCTTATACATAGATGCATAAAGAGGTGGTCAGCCTATTGTCATTTGGTGGTCTGTAGCAGACACCAACTTCTACCCCATCTTGTGCTTTAACTGTTAGGACATTGAGCCATAAGCATGTAAGATAATTTTATTCCTGGTTATCAATGACTTGGAAACAGGTAGTGCCTCTTGACATAGAGTACCACTCCCTCTCCCCTTTTGCCCACTTGATCCTTCCTAAAATCAATGGTTATTATCTATTTAACGTTCCATCATGCGAATCATCCCACTAGGTTTCAGTAATAGCAACTAGATAAAATGTATGTTAATAAATGAACATTTCCAGTTCCTCTTGTTTGTTACTCAGGTTCCTAGTATTGGTGTATAGGCAATTCAATAATTTCTTTTCTGCTTATCCTTTGATTTCTTGGTTTTGTTCTCAACATCTCACTTTTGTGCTGAGAGTGCATATCTTCCCTCTTTTCGCTGTCTCCCTTTTTGTTATTAGTTTAACTGTCTCCTGACTACTCTAGCCAGCCTTGGTTAATTTGTTTTAGAGTACAGTGGGGAACAGTATATAAAGAACAACACTCATAAAACATGTAAAGGTAAATTTTAAAATGCAGTAAAAATGAATTAACTGATTTTTAAATAATAAAAAATAATTTAATGGTGAGATTTCTATAAATAACTTCCATATTTATCAAAAAATAAGAACCCCAAACCAAACCAAAAAATAGTGAAACATCAAAACATCTGACTTAATATTCGGAAATACTATGTTTAGAAATAAGTGTTTTGTGCTGTAGTAGAATTCTGGAACATTTAATCATATGCTGCATTTAATCTAGTGAAATTTGTAAGGCAGAATCTTTTTATATACCTGTTTGTTTAGCATTAACTGTCATCCATATAGTTATAACAGAATTCTTTCTTTTTTCCTTAGAAATTGTGATAAGTGGGTGTGTCAAATTCTAATGACATCTAAGAAGAACAGTGCATATTCATATATAATTTTATTATTTCCACTGTTTCATAAGGATTGTTTGTTATAACCAGACACACGCATTCACTACCATTGTTGATTATTCCCACAAGCAGCCAGTAAGAGAACAGATTGACAGGTTACAGTGTGACCTTGATAATGATCTCTTCAGAGTTGTAGTTTATCTAAAAGGACGTTTGTGTACCTTCTAATGACATTCCAGATTTTTAAATAAGTGTTTGAAAATGAACTGCCACTTTAAAAAGCTGGCTCTCTAATCAAATTCAGTGTCTGTATGATTAAAATTAAAGAAATCCATGCTGAAATATAAAAGATGATGTTCTAATGCGGAAAGTATATTCTGTGTTTTGCAGGGCGATTATTCATAGGTTGTCTTATCCTACTTCCCAATACATCTTAATCACAGTATGATAATTTTTGCAAGGCATTACTAATGGGGAGAGTAATGTTTGTTAAAAATATATAAGTACATTCATTCCATGTTGTATGAATGAACCAAGATGGAAGAGAGGATGTACATGAGAGGCATTCAGGACAGCTGTTTTATTTCATAAACAGTGACTCAAATAATTTCAGTATAGAGTAAACTAGTTGGAAAATGAGAATATTTAACTTATTTTTTTTCTCAAAAGCAACCCAAAAATGCTGTTGATCCTGTTTTTTGTACAAAGGAATAGCCAAATACGTGGAATGTTTTTTTTTTTTTTTTTTAAATATGTCTGTACCATATTTCTCTAATTCATAGAAAAGCTAAGTAAAAGTCAGGATTTTGATACGACTATTTATCTGGAGGGAATCATTTTTTAGCTGGAGGGAATCATTTTAAACAACACACATAAGGAGGAGTGCAACTGTAAAAATATTGTATGAAGCTTATAAAAGCTTGTAATGTAAATATCTATAAATTTGCTAGAACAATTCCAAGGAAGAATCAAAGTGCTCTGCTAGACTGAAACCATGATTTAAAAGGTTAAGCATAGTACAGTAAACAGCTTTTCAATTTATACTCCATTATCAGTGTTTGTTTATAAATGTCACTAAACATAGCATGCTAAAAATGTTCATTTGTAGTCTCTTCAAACCTATAAAATTACTTAGTTTCTGTTTTATTTACATACTTATATAGCCTTTGATTTTTAATCAGTCTCTACCCTAGCAGTCCAGCTTATAGCTAAGACTATTTTATAGCACCTTTTACAAGCACTTTGATGTACATTCTATTTTAATCTTAGGTGATGCTGGAATTAAAGTATTAAATGCCATCATGTTTTTAGCAAAAATGTTTCCATATTGTAGAAAAAAACTATAAGCATATGGGACATTTCCACTTTCGGAAAGTGTCTCAGACTTTTAGAAAGTAGACGCTGCACTTTGAACTTCTTTTGTTTGCTCCTTGGGGTTTGTAAACAAACAGCCTACAAATTGTAGGACAGAAAAAGTTAGGACAGCTTCCTACTTTTTCTCCAGTTACTTTTGTTTCTTCTCTCTAGCTTGAAATGAGTGGAATAAAGTCCCATCCATCTTAAAATTCTTCTCTTACTGAAAGCAAGAAACTTTAATCCAGTGGGCCAGAACCTCTGCTGGTATAAATTGGGATAGCTCCACTTAAGTCAACAGAGCTACCCCAATGTATACCAGTAGATGATCCATCCCAGTATATCTAGTAAGTTTTTAAAAATATTTCTCTTTTGATAGATGCATAGAGTATTGCATCAAGCCTATACCTGATAATTGGTGTGTTCCTTAAGTATAGTGTTTTTGAGATAGAACAGGAATTTTATTTGTGAATTGTTCACAATATGTACATCATCTCAATTGTAAGGAGAGATCAGGTGGAAGTAGCAGAGCCTCTACGTGTTTTGTAGCTGATTTTTTTTATTTGCTTTGCAAAAGTAGATATTTGTATGAACAATATTGGTGATTTGGCTTTTTTATTGAGTTTGCACCTATTGATAGAATTTCAAAATAAAATTTCTAATAAAAAAGTTATCAATAAATTTAAAAATGTAACAAAAAAGTCAACTCAGTCAAGTCATGAAAGGTGGATCTGAAAATTGGCACATAAAAATTAGAATTTTTTTAAAAAATTGAAGCTTTTAATTAAACTATTTATTTAATCAGAATTTAAAACATTTGATAATTTGACTTCATTTGTTAATTACATTTTTAAACTTTTTGTTTATTAGGAACTTGGCAGGAGTCCAGAAAATCAAGCTGCAAGGATAACTAAGGGACAGATTTCTCGGCAAGATTTACATTTTCTTAGTCCATACTCAGGGGAGAGTGGGCTGGTTCCTTCAGTGCCAAGTAGACTACCAGTGCTGCAGTATGGAAACCCTTATGCAATCCAGGAAACAAGAGGTTTGTAAAGTTTTATTTTCCTCAGCTTTTTTTGGTCTCACAATTTAAAAATAAAGGTGCCATTTTATTTATGTAGAGGCAGGACTGGACTGTTGATATCCTTGCATATAATATGTTTGTCAGAAATGGCTGGATTAATTAATAAGTCTGTCTACTCTCGTCACTAAAAGGGAAACTTTCAAGAGGACACAAGAACAATGTTGTACTCACACCAAAGTTTGTTCTAGTTGTGCATTCTGTTTAGCAGATTTTGGGTTTTGGTTGAGAACTCCCTAGTTGTATGAAATCTAAACTGAAAACATTTGAAGTTTTGATTTAATTATTATTTTGATATGACAAAAAGTGTACTAACTGTATTGAACAGAACTTTTTATGCAATAAATAAGAGGCCTGCTCTTCTGATTTTTATTTCAGATGGAGCAGATGGTGCTTTTTATCCTGAGGAGCTCCAAAGGCTGCCTGTAAGGACTTCCTCTTGGGAACTGGAAGACAATGTAGTCTGCAGTCAGCCTGCTCGCAACCTTAGTCGACCTGATGGTCTGGAAGACCCTGAGGATAGCAATGTAAGCTAGGTTACTTGTTCTTATTTTTTTCCTTCATTTATTAATCAGCATCCAGGAGTTAACAATTGCTTGGATATAGTGAGCATTTAAAAATTTTAAAATTCTGATACGCTTAAGCAGTCTTTAAATTTGGAACTGAAATTTTATTGAAAAATATCTGAGCGCTATTTAAGGTGAAAAATTTGCACACAAATTGATGAAAATTCAAATCATAGAAATCTCTCTTGAATTCTAATACCAGTTTATTTTGGTTTTGGAGTCATAGCCTCTGATAACTTTTTTCTTTTTAAATATTAAAGCAAACTTATTTCAAGTCATATTGCTATTTCAGTATATAACCATATTCCTGTTCCTTAACGTTACATACACAGCCTTTCTTGTAGAACATATATGTTTTTAATTCTCTCGCCAGTATGTGAAAACTTAATTGAAACTGAAGACAGGAGAGTGAGTTTGTGTGTGTATGGGGGTGGGAGGGTGAGAAAACCTGGATTTGTGCTGGAAATGGCCCACCTTGATTATCATGCACATTGTAGGGAGAGTGGTCACTTTGGATGAGCTATTACCAGCAGGATAGTGAGTTTGTGTGTGTGGTTTTTGGAGGAGGGTGAGGGGGTGAGAGAACCTGGATTTGTGCAGGAAATGGCCCACCTTGATTATCATGCACATTGTAGGGAGAGTGGTCACTTTGGATGAGCTATTACCAGCAGGATAGTGAGTTTGTGTGTGTGGTTTTTGGAGGAGGGTGAGGGGGTGAAAGAACCTGGATTTGTGCAGGAAATGGCCCACCTTGATTATCATGCACATTGTGTAGAGAGTTGTCACTTTGGATGGGCTATTACCAGCAGGAGAGTGAGTTTGTGTGAGGGGGGGCGGAGGGTGAGAAAACCTGGATTTGTGCTGGAAATGGCCCAACTTGATGATCACTTTAGATAAGCTATTACCAGCAGGACAGTGGGGTGGGAGGAGGTATTGTTTCATGATCTCTGTGTGTATATAAAGTCTGCTGCAGTTTCCACGGTATGCATCCGATGAAGTGAGCTGTAGCTCACGAAAGCTCGTGCTCAAATAAATTGGTTAGTCTCTAAGGTGCCACAAGTACTCCTTTTCTTTTTGAAGACAAAACAAAAGCTGAAGGATTGTGTTACCCGTGTTTCTGAATTAAATGTTTAGCATATAGTTCAATGCAAGGTGTAAATTTATGAAGATAGTTTTGCAAGAGATACAGAACAAAAATAAATATTTAAACAGAATGGAAAATATTAAACGGTGAAACAATTTCCATTTTGGCCTTTTATAACCGCTAAAAGTTTGAAGTGGTAGAGACTGCTGTCTGTCATCTAAAACCAGGGTAAAGTAAAAATGGTATTGTTTGCGAATATACTTTCCAGGGCTTCATAGTGTGATGCTTTCTCTGTAGAGGCGATGTGGGGGAGAGGAACAGAATCACCTCCCCCCTGCCACCGGTTTCTGTCAGGGTGGAAGTCGGGCTGAGCATAGCTGAGGGGGATGTGCCTGGGAAAGGCACCAGCACCTAGCTCCCCTGCTGAGTCCCACTCTGAGTTCTGTCCCTTCCTTGCCTGCAACTGCAGATACCTGCTGGGCAGTAGGTGTACAGAGCCCGCTCTGGCCCGCAGCAGGAAGGCTTTTCAGTACATACAGAACCTTTTAAATATTCATCCATCCATCTCTCAACAGTCATGAGACTCAGTATGACATAAACTTTTATTACATACCTCACTTGACCCTCGTTGGATAAATACTACGAAAGCAATGTGTTGGATCTAGTGAGTTTGTCAGGCCTGTCAGGAGCTACTGTTACAGAAAAGTGAATGCTTTACCTGTTGGCATTAAGGAGTTTTTAGGATCAAACATATCTTTTAAGGAATGTTAGGAATTTTTTGTTTTATTTGGTTAGCTGAGATACTCTTGTATAAAAAAGAAAAAATGGGGTTTAGTGAACTGGTTTATGAAGAAAACTATACCCAAACTATATGTATGTTTTAATTTGAACAGTTGTTTTTACTGTGTTTCAGTTTCTAGATGCACTTGCTACTTTAAGAAATATTTCAGAAATACTTTTCTACAAAGTATTGTGCTCTTTGCAAGTACGGTGGTATCATGACCTGTTTCTCATTTAGTCTAGTTTGCCACATTTAATTGCTATTAACCTTTGCAGAAACTGATCAGTGTACAGACAGGCATGATTTTAGCCTTGGTGCTCAGCACCTATAATGGAGAAAAATGTATTTCTTCCTCCTGCCTTTTGAACCCTATGTCCATTATTGTGAATAATTAGGGAAACTGTCAGAACTATTGCAGCCTATTTAAGGTCTAGAATATCAGCTTTGTGCTGTTGCCCACCTTTTCTTCACATTTTGCATATTTAATCTGATCATTCTTGGCATAGACATTGCTTATGACAAGCCCTTCTCTTCTTGAGTCATCTGCTGCAGTTTAATTAGCAGAGTGTTCTTCCTGATCTATGTGTTTTGCCCTTTCGCAAACCCCAGAGAAACAGTGCTAGAGTCTTGTGCTCATTTGCTGACACAGCTTAGGTTTCGTAATGAGATGGAAGGAACCTAATATGCTCAAATAGGAAACAACTTCAGGTAAATGTGTCAAGAAGATGATACTTTTCTCACATCAAATCGCAATTTATATTTTAATACACTGTAAGAATTGATTTTCTTCCTATTTTCTGGCTGTCAAATGAAAATAGTCTGAGAATGGTAAAACATAATTAGTTTCCAAATAAGAGAGAGAGGGGATATATGTGAATAAGTCAAAATTCTTCTTTCAGTGCTTGCTCATGTCCATTCTATTATAGGTTACATTGTAAGTATGTGTGCTCGACACATGCACCAGTGCTACCTTATCTCGTGGCAATCATGAGTCATTTCATATCTTTAAATCTCACTTAAAACCCTCCTTTTCTCTTTTTAGTTCATCACTGAATCTCCCTGGAAAGAGTTTTGCATCAGTTTATTTTCAAATAGTGAGAAAAGACTGTTACTTTTCATAACGGTTGGTCTTTGAGATGTACTGCTCAGATCCATTCCATTGTAGGTGCGTGTGCTCGACACATGCACCAGTGCCAGAAGTTTTTCCCTCAGTGTATCCGTAGGGGACCAGCTCTGGCGCCCTCCCGAGTGGCGTGCATATGCACTGGTATAAGGGGCACCACCAGCTCCCCCATCCCTCAGTTTCTTCTTATTGCCAGTGATGGTGCTGGAATGTCTCCTTGCCTCGGCAAGCTTTCCTATCTCAACTGTGCCTAGTAGCGAATTCGTTGTATATGGTTGTTAAAGTTGTACTGTAAATAGTTCCCTTAGGGTAAAGTTAGAATTAGTTAGTTAGTCCTGGACTTAGCCTAGAGACAGGGCATGCCCTGGTCCCCAGGCTTCAAGCCTTTTGACAGCTGCAAAAAATCTATGCCAGTCAGTGATCTCCATAGAAGCTGCCTGAGGTGTTTAGGGAAACCCACATGAGTGACAAGTGTTGCATTTGTAAGAGCTTCAGGCTGCAGATCAAAAAGGAGTGGGACATTCGTCCTCGAGCGCTCCTTATGAAGTCTGCCCTCACACCGGCCTCAGAGCTGACAAGATTGGACTCTGCTTCAAGTACCGTGGCCTCAGTGTGGAGCACGCTGCTGGCACCAACTGCTGACCGGTGCTGATCCCTATCCCCAGTACTAGCTAAAAAAGCAAAGAAGGGCCAGGAGAGGATGTTGTCATACATCCGTAAAGGGAGGGAGAGAGCTGGAGGAGAGCAAAGACCCATGTGGGGCGGCTCTGCCCCTCCAGACGCTGGCCAGGCTCCAGCTCTCATTGAGCTGTTGAGCCCGCTTCCAGACCTGCTCGCCACCCTGGGAAGCGGCAGAGCACTCGGCACCTAGTGGTGCCGTTCATGCCAGCCAGTGAGGTGCCCCGTTTGATGGGTAAACCTGCCCTGGGACCCTTCCAGTGGTCTCCATCAGTGCGGCACCACTCACCGTTGCAGGGGCACCCCGCCAGTGCTTGCCTGAACAGCACCACCAGCCCCTGGATGCGGATCAGCTTACTTGCTAGAGTTTCCGGTGTCGGTCCCTGGACTTTAGGGTAGCGTTCCTCAGGGTCCCAGTGTCAGTTGCTGGTGGTCTGGTGCAGATCTTCAGAGGCACGTCACCAGTCTCCAGAGTATCAGTGCTGGGAGCGTCCAATCCTCGGCACTACTCCGGTGGGTCGAGACACCAGTCATTGGAGTCCCATCATCGGTCTCCGGATCACCAGTAATGATCACTGCGAGCATGTCCACGGTCTCAGAGATGTCGATCCTCTCACTCCTGGTCCTGGTCTACGGAGTGGCAAAGTGTAAGGCGCTGATTGCCGGGGTATTGTCGCTGATCCGCCGAATGCTGCCGGTCACCGGAATCACGGCATTGAGAGCCATTGTCCCGGTGCAGGTCCCCAGTGGAGGTCCACAGAGAGAGCCAACAGGAATTGGGTAGACAGGTGGCCTCGGTACTGTTCTGGTCCCCCAGACAAGCATCTCCCTCCTTGGGCTCTGACAGTGAGGAGGAAGTATTAGAGCACGAGGAGGAGGACCTGCCTGCAAGCCATGGTCACCCACAGGGGACATTGGCTTTCCCCTCTGGGCCACCAATGGCTGCCTGGCCCCAGGACCAGTGGCTGGCCCCCTGGCAACTATGGAACCCCAACTGTTGCAGGGGCATCAGTCAGTCTCAGGGGCAGCCGAAAGGCAGTCGGTGGCTGTCTCCTTCCCGCCACCTAACTCGGACGCGGAGTCAGAGTAAGCTCCCCAGGGACAGCCAGCCTCAGCCGAGGCTCCTTTGGCAGAAATGGTGGAGTGGGCAGACCCACCTGTACCTGCCTCCTCTTCATCTCTGCCAGATGAGGCGATAGCGGGGCCTTCTCACGCGGTCCCCCAGGATGATGCCAGGGCCCACCAAGAGCTTTCAAAGACGGTGGCATCAAACTGGGGCTGGAAGCCGAGGAGGTGGCAGAGCCCTCAGACTCCCTGTTCAATGTATTAAGTACAGCAGCCCCCCTCCAGTTTGGCATTGCTAGTACACGAGGGAGTGGTGAAACTAATCAAGGCCCTCTGGCAGATACTCTTCTCCCTGCCCCACATCTCCAAGCGAGTGGAAAGAAAGGACTATGTCACCGCTAAGGTTTATCTTTATACCCATCCTGCCCCATGCTCACTGGTTGTGTCAGCAGCCAGTGAGCACAATAGACAGGTCCAACCGGGATCAATGGCTAAGAATAAGATGGCAACAAGGCTCGATCTCTTTGGTAGAAAAACTTATTCTACGTCCGGCCTCCAGCTGAGAGTGCCCAACCATCAGGTCTTGCTTGGCTGCTATGATTTTAGTATTTGTCAGTCCATGGCTAAGTTCATGGACTCACTGTCAGAGGAGTCCAGGAAGGAATTCTCTGCTGTCCTCGATGAGGGCAGGGCTGCGGCCAGGGCTGCGCTCCAAGTGGTCTCGGATGCAGCAGTTTCTGCGTCTCAGACCATGGTTTCGGCTATTTCTATAAGGCATGCATCCTGGTTGCAGTCGGGCCTGTCAGTGGAGGTTCAGCAGTCCATCCAGGACCTCCCATTCCATGGCCTGGGACTGTTCTTGGAACAGACAGACAGTAAATTACATGGCCTAAAAGACTCTAGGACTACCTTGTGCTCTCTGGGCCTTTACACTCCGGGGCTTGAGAAGAAGCAGTTTAAGCTGCAACAGTCCTGCAGGTTCAGGACCCAACCTCAACCAGAGCCCTTTCAAAAGAAGGGCAAGGGCTGTAAGCACTGGCAGACCATCAGCTGGCCCCCTCAGCTCACTCGAGCTCTACCCGCAATCAACTGGGTAATAAGCAGGAATTTTTGAGGGTGCGCTCAAGGGCGACCTTCCAGCCTGTGTCCTGGATCCAGCACCTCTGCTTTTTTCCAACTGTAAATAGTGGCAGGGGAGAGAAGATAGTACCTGAGTTGTGTGTGCTTGTATGAAACTAAATGGCTTTGATATCTGGGAAACAGGATGGTGCAAGCCAACAAACTGGTTTGAAAACCAGCAGGACAGTGTTTGAATTTCAGCCTGTAAATGTGGTAGAAGATGGTTGTCTTACTGCTTTGACTGAAAGAGTAGTCTGACCACCACATTATAGCCTCCCCAGTCTCACCCCAGAACTACTTATCTTGAGAAACAAAGTAAAGAGCTTGAGGGAATTATAGTAGTCCTGATAGTAAATGGTAAGAGTGCTCATTCTGACAGTGTTGAAGTCTACTTTTATCTAGTAGCCAAGAATGGGTGGGAAAAAATTCATGGTCAAGGTTGATTTGAGATTTTTTGACTTAGGTCTGAATTAGAGACTTACAGAAGAAGTTGCATAGGCAGTCAAAGCAACTGACTATCCTTTTCCCTCCCCCCTGAATTCCTGTGTGGTGGTAGCTACTTAAACCAAACTTTACACAGGTGGTTGGTTACTAATTGTTTTTCATTTTCTGGGTGTCCAGCTTGATACCATGGTTTGCAGAGCTGCTGAGTTCTCACAGCTGCAACTGAAGTCAATGGAGCTCTGCTTTGAATGTATTTATAAAATCCTATATAATGCTGAATTAGGATCTGATTTTTCAGAGTAGATGTATCAAATTGGGCACCCAAAATTAGAGGAAACTTTTGACCCAAATCTCTCTGTCCCTCAGTTCCCCTCTGTAAAATGGGAATTACGCCCTTTCACTTCAGAGGGGTGTTCTGAAGATAAATAAAATGTTTGTGAAGCACTTGAATGCTATAGTGAAGAGTGCCATAGAAACGCCCATGAGTGGCTTTTGAATAATATGCAGCAAAGTCATGAGGCCACACACAGAACAATGAGGATAAATAGAATATTTAATAGCTGCTAAGTGAGCACCATCCATCCTGTCCACTGAATGAGGCAGGAGCCTTGTGGAAAAAATGTGAGATCATGTAACTAAAGATCATATCATATAATAGATAGGCACAAGGGCAGGGGTTCTCAAACTGGGTGTTGGGACCCATCAGGGGGTCACGAGGTTATTACATGGGGGGTCGTGAGCTGTCAGCCTCCACCCCAAACCCCGCTTTGCCTCCAGCATTTATAATGGTGTTAAATATATAAAAAAGTGTTCTTAATTTATAAGGTGGGGGTTGCACTCAGAGGCTTGCTAAGTGAAAGGGGTCACCAGTACAAAAGTTTGAGAACTACTGCATAAGGAGGTGAATTAAGATACCACAGGGCACTTTTTTCTGACATTTCCTAACTCCTCAGATGTCAGCGTTGTTTCATTATCTGTTTCTTCTTGGTCCAGGTGGGGCAGTTTGTACTGGATATTGTATCCTCCAAGAGGCCGATGGAGACAAGAAAACAGACAATGACTCCTAGTCTTAAAATGCGTGTTAGGGAATGATCCTGCATTGGTATTCATTGGACTGCATTGGACTAGATGTTCTAGGTCCTTTCCTTCCCAAATTTGTGTGAATCCTTGATAGAGACTAGGTCTGACTAAGCTCTCTAGTTCAGTTTCTAGCAAGTGGGTAAGCCTCTCCGATGGAGAATACTTTGAAATAAGAATGTTGGTAAAAGGACAAGTAAAACAATGGTTGCTGCTTTGTTAAGAATACAATCTAAAAATACTAATGAAAGAAGCCTTTCAGGAAAATTTGCTATTTACAATGTCTAGCTTTGTTACATGTAAAATGCATAACCTCTGCACAAACAGATATTTCGGAAACGTGGTATTTTAATAGCCAATAGGATACTGTAATTCCTGGGTATAAAATATATATATGAAAGAAACATTATCTTGATTAGGTGGTGTAGTAATACTACACAAAATATTCCATAGACACTTCCAGAAATTATAGAAACGAGGAGTACTTGTGGCACTAACAAATTTATTTGGGCATAAGCTTTCGTGGGCTAAAACCCACTTCATCCACCACTCTGGAACCTGTCAGAAATTATATTTTTCTGGTAGAGAAGATCTTGAGGTAGAATCGGCGTGCAAGCCCATATCATAGGAATACAAATACAATATTTTGGGTGCATTACTGCTCTCTAACTTGGTCATCTTTAAAATGTTGGAGAGATCAGAGAAGCAGTAATTCTTTTTGAGTAATAGTAATGGATAATTTCATCTTATTCTCGTGCAGACACCATAGTTAATCATATGTTTTAGAGTTCAGTTTACCAAGAGCTTTAAACTTTTATTTTATAAAAATCTTGTTGTGATGGAAAACATAAAATATTTGAGCTTTGAATTTTCATGGTGGTTTAATGAAAAATGAATTGATACAGAGAAGTAAGAGTTCAGAAATCAGCCCTTTAGACATTTTTTGAACTAGATTTTCTGTTTTTTTGGGGGGGAGGGGGGAAAGAGACTTTTTGCAAGTAATCTAAAGCACTCTGGGACCTGTCATTTGTCCACGTCATTTGTCCACATCATTGCTCCTCTTGTGCAGATTCCTAGAATATCAGGTATGCATAGGTAGTGTTTGGCTATAGAGCATTTTACAGTATTTTCACCATAACGGAGAATATTTGCACCAAGGCAAACCCTTTGAATTTGATGACAAATTCAGCAGGTGGTACAAATGCCGTCACTCACTCCCAGGGAGGGAAGGACAGAGAAACAACCTCCTCCCTCCTTCTCAAATATCCCTCTAGCCTAGAGGAAATTCCCTGAGCAGGGAAGAGGAAACCAGGAGTTAAAATCTTACCTCTTCTAATTTCAGTTGACATTCCTGTACAATTCTCTACTCTTAGGATAGGCTAAGTCCATGAACCCTAATCTAGAAGACTGTCAGGGGAGAGCTGTTAACACTTGCCCCCATTTCCATTTTCGAATAAATTAGCAGAGAGCTTATGCAACGTCATTGCTGGCCTGTAACTCCAGTTTTATTCACAGCATCACGCTGCCTTTCAGAGTCACTAGACAAGTTTGGAATGTCCTAGCTCTAATCATCATAAATCACACTTCTCCCCCAAAACCAGGGATAGAATCGAGGATTCCTTATTACAAATGTTCTAGTGTTAAGTAGTAAATAGTTGCAACTCACTAAGAGTGGGAAAAAGTGTATGACAAGTTTTCCACCAATGGCTGGTCTACAGAGGGACTAGCAGTTCCATCTGTCTTTCAGTCTACCACAAAACTTAAGCAGTGACCTCTGCAATGTTACAATGGAATAACCTTTCAAATACATGGAATATATGACAGTCAGATGTGCTGATCTGTTAGTATAATTGATATAAAAGCATATGAGATCACTGTTAAGGTTTTGCACTTTGAGTGCAAATTTCATGAAGATGGGATATACTTGGCTTTTTGGTATCTGCTGGAGACGGAAGGAGAGAGCTTTATGAAGTGTTGAAGTATGTTATCAAAAGCATTGTAGGCAATATGGGAGTGGAAATAAATGCGGAGCGTTTCCCCTTAATTTCTTATTTCCATTCTTTTAAGGTTTTGGGTGAATGGAACATGTCCTGCTTCAACCTTAACTCCTACAAAACATAGTTTTGTTAATTCATGTGTAGATTAGGTTGAACAGCACATCAGGACCGATTTCAGAAACTGTTGCTTGATATCAAATGATGTTGTCTTGGCACATCTTAGTCTGGCACATACAAGAGAGTCTGCTCTTGACATAGACCTTTATAACAAATTGTTCTAGGACCGACAGTTGGTGCTAAGTTACTAAGTAAGAGTGACAGGAATATAATTACAGGTTTCAGAGTAGCAGCCCTGTTAGTCTGTGTCCGCAAAAAGAACAGGAGTACTTGTGGCACCTTAGAGACTAACAAATTTATTAGAATATAATTGTTAGACATCCTGAGAGAGGAAATCATTCCTAGAGGCATGTAGATATAAGAAGAGTGCAAGATACAAGAGATTTTTATTAATGATATAGTTGGTTAGTCTTATTTAGGAAATGTAGAACTGATCCCAGCTTGCAGTGTGCTCAGAGTAACTTCCTGAAGAATGTTGTTAGTCACAGTAGGTATGTGGGTAGCAAGATGAGAATTTGTGGCCACCAGAAATTGTCAGGACTTTTTTTCTGGAATGCGTCCAAAACGGCCTTTCCACCTCAACTAGTCAAAATACCCTCCTCTACCTCCCAATCTTCTCCTTGCTGCCACTTCTCCAGATCAGGGATCTGCAAGGAGAAGCTCTGTTTAGCCGCTGATGAGGAAGAGCTGCCTTGGAGCCCAGACTGGCTGATCACAAAGATGCAGACTTGACTGCACAGAGTGAGGCAGGACATCTGCTCAGGATAGGAGGGGCTGAGGGAAAACACACACATTTATTTCAGTCCTTTTGTGCAAAGCACAAATGACTAGTATAGTCACCAGTTGTAAGGGTGAATAGATGTGACCTCCTCAGCAGTCAGCACAGGATCAGTATTGTTCAATTTACTGTCACATGTTAACGATCTGTAAAGCTCTCTGGGACCACCAGGCTTTTATGAGTGTGTGCAAAGCACCAAACACAATGAGGCCCCAATCCTGTTTTGGACTATGGGAGTGACTCATACTTTTTTTGACCTTTTGGATTTAGCATTCCTCATCCACCTGGTCATACAAAACCCACAAACCCACTCATTTACTTGTATCATCTTCCACAGTAATAATAAAAAAAGGACAATGCACATAAAAGATAACATGTAAAACAAATTAAAGAAATAGTTTATGCAGAGTGGAACTTGTGACAAGTTATGTGAGGGATAAATAGTTCATTAAATTTTTTTTTAAAAAGGGTGGCATGTACATTCCAGTGACAGTGAGGGTATGTCCTCCAGTGATTACTGTCTGACACTTTCTGTATTGTAAATTGAACTGTATTCCACTCATTTGTGCTTTTAGTCTCTGAATGCTTTTGGGCAAGAATTGTTTATCCATGGGATAGTGACCAGTTGTAACGTGCTATGCATGCCTTACAACTCAGTATAAATTATTATAATTTATATGGCTAAAAGAGGCATCTTCAATTACATTGGCTGGGAGAAATTGGGAACTAAATTACTGTGAACTTTCCATTCCTGTGTGTATTCCACGGTTCAGTCAGGTGCATTATGGGCTTTTGGCCTACGCCTGATTTAGGCAGTTATTGGGATCAGGATATTAGATTAGATGGGACACTTGTTACATTTTTCCATTGTTCCAAATTACTCCAAGAAAGAAGATAACACTAGAGAACATGTTCATTCTCTTTTTAGTATGTCTTGGTTAATAGTTGATTCTCTACAGGTCAACATTCAGGACAATTTGATTCTGTAGTATTTTGAAATGAAAATGATTGTGGAAATGGCCTCAGAGTATGAGGTAAAATCCTCAAATAGAGAATCTTAATTCTTCTTCAGGTTGTATCCCTTTGAGTGCTCCGCTTCACGTGCACATGTGCCCCAGCGTCTTTAATTGGAGATTTGTTAGCAGTGATCATTCAGCCCATACGTGCACCCTACACACTGAGGATATATAGGGCTGTGCAGGTGAATTGCCCTCAGATCCTTCACAGTTGCCTTCAGCCTGAGATGGACTGTCAAGCATGCCAGCTTTTATTGAGTGCCTTAATGTTGTTACATAGCATACAGTTTCTTTTCATTTATCGTTTTTATAGTGCAAATATTTGTAATAAAAAATAAAGTGAGCACTGTACACTTGGTATTCTGTGTTGTAATATAAATCAATTTATTTGAGAATGTAGAAAAACATCCAAAATATTTAGTAAATTTCAGTTGGTATTCTATTGTTTAACATTGTGATTAATCGACAGCCCTAATTATTAATACAGACAGCAAAAATAAACAGCACAAGAAAATATAGAGAACTGTTAACTTGAGTAATGATCAATGACCTATAAGGTCGAGAACTCAAGAGCAAAATTCATAATTACTAGATAGAGAAATGTAAAACAAATGCTGAAGCAAAATTTTATATACTGTGGAGAGTAAATGTTGATGTGTTCAAGGAATTCTTTAAACCAGGTGAACCCTCAATATAAAGATTATAATTTGTTAATTCTGATAAAATCTTGTTTTCTGTGGGATGTGTTAATAGGGCAGAAATGCACATGCAGTGAAGCTGAACCTAAGGCACAATCCACTGTTCACTGATACAGCTTCCACAATTGAACAGGAGGCATTGGCTAGCTTTACGAGTAATTAATACGTGGTGCAGAGCATACATATTCAGTATGCACTATTCTATATATTTTAATGTTTGCTGGAAATATATTTACAAGTATAATTGGTTTTTCTTTTGTGATATTAAAAAAACATAGTAGAATTTATGGTACACCAAGCTTTGTGTGTAATAATAAATCCTCTCAGTAATTATCTAATGTTTCTTTACAGACAGTTATGCTTTAATAGTAAGCACATTAACGATTCCTTTCAGGACTGCACAAGTGCTCTTTCTAAAGTAAAAAGAAAAGGAGTACTTGTGGCACCTTAGAGACTAACCAATTTATTTGAGCATAAGCTTTCGTGAGCTACAGCTCACTTCATCGGCTGCATGTAGCTCATGAAAGCTTATGCTCAAATAAATTGGTTAGTCTCTAAGGTGCCAGAAGTACTCCTATTCTTTTTGCGAATACAGACTAACACGGCTGCTACTCTGAAACCTTTCTAAAGTAGATAGCATTAACTATAATTTGTGTAACTGGAATGATGAAGGTGGGGGGTCTCTTTGCTCATCTATAATTGTTAACATACAGCTGGTAGTAATTAACTCCTTCATCTTTAGTACTCTCTGCTAAGGACATTTTGAATTAATATTTATTACTGGTAAATCCTGATTGCTGACCCTAAGAAGTCAAATAGAGTAACAGTGTGATTATGATTCATAGCTTCTGAGCATGTTTTCTGGTTTGGTGCTCTGCACTAAACAAAGAATATATGTAAGCATGGAAGAGAGGGAGTATAGGAGCAGAACTGATCACAAAACAGATTTTCTGTTCTGTGAAAAAATTCGATATTTTGAAAAACATTTAATGCCAAATCAGGATAAATAGCAAAAATTTAGAATTTTTCACAAAATTAAATTCTGAAAACAAAGTGTTTTGAGTCACTTGAAACATTTTGTTTGCTTTCAGCCCTTTCTTTCTTTTTCTTTCTTTCTTTCTTTCTTTCTTTAGTGCGTGCGCGCACATGCGTATGTAAAGTGAATTTGAAAACAAAGTCATTTTGAAACCAACAATCAAAGCCTTTAATTTCAAAAGGGGGTATTTTGACATTTTTCAAAATGTTATTTTCCAATTTTAAAAAATACCAAAGTTTTGTCAATGTATATATTTTGGCGAAAAACTGCAGTTTTGTCGAAACTGCATTTACTGATGGAAAACTGTTGGAACAAAATTTTTTTGACCAGCTCTATTGAAGAGCCCTATTGCTAGGGGGAAGTGCCATCTGCTTCACTATCTAGAATACTTTAACAGAGCCAGTGAAATAATGCCAAGTGTCCAAGAAATGGCCTTCTAGCTATAAAAATGAAAGGATTATAAAGGAAGTCAGTTTTAAGGGATTTAAATTAAACTAGGTATGTATTTGCTGTATAAATATGCATGTGTAGAGAAATTGTTTTTATTTTCTCATGGTAAATATTTAAACTGTAATGTGGAACAGTTCTGATTTGCTCAGAACATGATTTCCTCGCATTTGTTTGTGTCTATGTGTATGTTTGTGCTCTGGTCTACACTGGGGTGGGGGGAAATAGATATAAGTTACGCAACTTCAGCTATGTGAATAACATAGTTGAAGTCGACGTACTTAGATCGACTTACTGTGGTGTCTTCACCGTGGTGAGTCGACTGCTGCCATTCCCTCGTTGATTCTGCCTGTGTCTCTCACAGTGCTGGAGTACAGGAGTTGACGGGAGAGCGCTCGGGGGTTGATTTATCGTGTCTGGTCTAGACTAGACGCTATAAATCGATCCCCACTGGATCGATTGCTGCCCGCTGATCCGGCGGGTAGTGAAGACATACCCTGTGTGTGTTTTCAGCAATAACAACCTTTTACTATGTAATGTTGAAACACTTTTTAGATATTAACCAGTAGTTTTTCTCTATTAATAATTAAACTCTGTTCATTGATGACAAAAGGAACAAATAGTGCTTTTACAATCCATATGCCCCTCTACTGCAGGTGCTAGGCAAGAATGTTATATAGGAAAACATGTCTGTCTCTAGCATCTGCTGCAGTAAGCCCCACTAGCTGCTTAATGAAAATGTTAAATGGTTGAAATTAAGCAGCTGTTCAGAGAGTGAGGAGGAGAAAACTATGGAAGGAATCTCCAAATCTGTCTAGTTTCCATTAACTTTTCTTGAGAACACTGCGTAGTAATTAAAAAAAATAAGAATAAAGAACTCAGTGCAATTTGAATGTAGGTATGAGTTGTCTGTGCAAAGTAGACATGCAGTTGCACACAGCTTTTGTACATGAATTTTTGAAAATCAGGCTCCTAGTGTCTTTGTTCACACTTGTGCTGAGTATTAGGAGAAAAATGATCTAGGAGATTGGATTCCAGAATGTTTTACAGGTTTTGCTGAGGCTTTTATAAATCAGCAGAATTTACTTAGAAAAGCTTCTTGGTTTCTGTATCCATTTGCAGAATGGAACTGAGAGGATATGCAGAAGACAAGTTTATTAGTAGTCGGCTTGTTCTTCATACAGTATCAAAAACATGCACAACTCTAATTTTTCTTTTCTTCTCCCTTAAGGTTTTTCTTTGTATCTTGTTTCCTTCACCTGTGTTATACAAGAGCAGTGGTGGAAACAAATCCTAAATTTGTGACATTATGATTGATTAAAAAACAAAACACAGCACTTCCCTAGTTTCTGCACCTGTCAGAAAGAAACGGTCAGAACTAAGGATCGCAGTACCGGGATGGGTTATCCTGCAGCTTATTCAGTTTGAGTTTCACATCACAGACAGATTTTTTGGGTGTATTCTCCAGTGGCAGACCTGATTGGGGCTAACTCTTAATAGAAGCTCTGAGGCAAACCTGATTGTCTATCAGCATAGTGATCCCCATCAGTGCCTGCTGCAGCTGTTTATGTGCTGTTAGTGTTCATGAAATGAGGACACCACTGACAGCTGATGAGAGGAAGCAGCCAAACAGGGCAATTTAGCTGATGTGCCTGACTGCAGTGTGAAATGTGTGACATGCTTGGCTGGCAATAGGAGCATATACAAATCACTCAGAACGGACTGTTGGGAAGCAAGAATGTGAATCTAAATGGATGGGGTTTTTTTTTCCCCACTGAAATTCAGATTGACAGATTAAGAATCTAACTTGACATCCTATTATCTAGAATTTTATTTCTGAATTTTAGTCCTTCATAAAATGTTATTGCGCCTTATAGTCTGGTGCCCTGCATTTGGTTTAACGTAGGATTTTTGTTCTGATATGGTCCCAGGCATTTGGAGTTAGGTGACCAATGTATTTCCTTAATAAATGTATTAGTAGAAGTGTTCCAGTATGACTGGCACAGATTTATAGTGTATCATCAAAAGACAGTTTGTTCAGCTTTTAATATTCATTAACAAGTTTCTTGGTTTTTATATATTTCAGTAAAAATAGTGTTTCAGGAGGTCCAAAGTAAAAGATGAAAATCTAGTCCCCAAGTTTTCTCTAAAGATGTTGGAGAGAACACGTTTTCTTGCAGATATTTTTAATAACCCTGCACATTTTTTCATAGGATGATGATGAGACTATACCTTCTGCTCCTGATCCTCCAAGTCTTCTCTTACATGAGCGTGGAACAGGTTTTTGTTTTGACTCCAGGTAAATTTGTCATATCTTTCAGGACGGTCATCAACTCAAAGAAAAAATGTTACTGTTCAGAACTTCCAAGTAGTGTTCATTGTTACCAGGGAATTTACTCTTAGATGTGCAATTTGGAGGACTGTTGGCATTATGCCTCATTTCACAGAACATGATGATAGTTTTGGTGCATGAATGAACATTTTTGTTCTTGCTGACCTAATTGTGAGCCTAAGTTAAGAACTTTTATAAAGTGTTATGTTTGCTAAGAGCAGAGTAAGCATTTATGAGCAGAGAGAATGATTTCCTAAGAACCTGCTTAGCCATTAAGACATTCAGTAGATTTTGCATTCAGTAGTAGCTGGAATTATGTAACCTTTTTGACACCATGTTATTTTGGAATTTCAATATAAAACTATTTTAACTGTATTGAACATTTCAGCTAATGTCTGTTCTAATTAAAACAGTTACTTGGATACTTAGAGGGCTAAACCAGCTCCCATTTAAATCAGTAGCAAAACTCCCATTAACTTCAGCGGCAACAGGATCAGACCTTTATTTCTCAGCTTTACTCAATGATACCTTGTGTCAGTGTTTCATTTTCTTTTTTCTTTCTCCCAAGTTTTGATGTGCACAAGAAGTGTCCCCTTTGTGAAGTGATGTTTCCGCCTAACTATGACCAGAGCAAGTTTGAAGAACATGTTGAAAGTCACTGGAAGGTGTGCCCCATGTGCAGTGAGCAGTTCCCTCCTGACTATGATCAGCAAGGCTTTGAAAAGCATGTGCAGACACACTTTGATCAGAGTGTTTTAAATTTTGACTAGATAAGTATAAGTAATTTTTGTTTGGGGTTTTTTGCAGTCAAGCTTATAAAACATCTCCAACAGGCAGTCCACCTATAGAAAAGAGAATGCAGCTTTCATATAACTTAATGCAGATATCTAAATGCTACTTTCAGTATACAATACTCTACAGTGTAATTGGAGTTAAGGTAAATCTTTGGCCTGTCAGCATTTGTCAGGTTAGCCTCTCTTAATCTAATATTCTATAAGAAGAAAACCCACCTTGTATATGTGTCTGTGTTTTTCCCCTGTTTAGTAAAAACGGTAAGGACACAGGGAGAACTTGAACGTGATTGGCCTCAGAAACCAAGTCCAATTTCTTGGTGCTGTTCAGTTATACAGAATGACTGGAGGTTTCTCTTGACCATGATAATTGGAGCATGATTAAATATGAAAACTTAGTGTGTAATAAAAGGATGTTTCTCATAGTAATCTTGTGAAGTATTTCTTTGGATAAATGTTGATTCAGAACATTACATAACATCCTATGAAAATATAGTTTTCTAATCTACTTCAGAAATGTAATGTAGTTGCATGTATTGAGAGACTACATGCTTGCAACAAAAAATTAATTTATGGCAAATACTTTACTTTTACTTATAAAATGTTTGTCTTAGAGGATAACTTTAAATAAAGTACATTTATGCTTTAAGGAAATATTTTTATGAATTGAAAGGAACTGTTATGCTTAAAAAATAATTGTTTAAAAATCACTACCATTCAGTTGCATTTAGTAGAAAATATGTTTTCATACTGAATCAAATAGTGAGTTGTGTTCTTTTTGGAATAGGGTTTTTAAAATCTTTGACCTCTTAATTTTGCACATTCTTTCTAATATGTAACTATCAGTATGTATATCTAAAAACATTTTATATTTAAAGAATTACTTTAAAATATGTACTATATAAAGCAAGAAAGTAATTTGTTCCTTTGGATAAAATAATTTGCTTTTCACCTGTTGTACAGTAGTCTTGTTGCATTAAAGACAAAATTGTTCATGGAGTCTGTGGTGTTCTCTCCCTCCCCCCCTTTCTTTAACCAATTAAAGTAGTAAATTATGTAATTTACTTTTTAAAAAGTGTTGCTTAGCTGGAGTAAGAGATAACTTACTCTCATGAATGCTTATTGGCTGCTTTTTCCAGAAGAGAAGACCTGAACAATTGTGTTGTCAGTAGTTCCCTTTTTCATTTATATGGTCAGTGTTTAATAAGAGATTGGATTTTCCCAACTAAAGCTGGTCGTCATGCACAAATTACATCTGAGTATGCAGCCACTACATCGTCAGTTCTCCATGTTTTCTTTTAAGTCTTGTAATTCTGTTGAGGAAATTAGAATTGAGGAAAACTAGTACTGTCGAGGCTTCTTAGAAAATTTGTACTAAAATCAGTGCTCAGTATTTTGTTACACTACTTATGTGATTCTTATTTACTAGTATATAAAATATATATAAACAGAACACATTTTAAAGATAAAATTATTAGTAAAGGCACAGCAAGTCTTGTTATGGCTGTGTGGGCTATCAAAGTCTGAAAACAACCTCAGAACCCAAGTTTGTCTTGAAGCAGATTCAGGACTGGTAGAACTTTGTCTTGCAAAAATTAAGGTGTCTTCTCTGAGTAGTATCCCAAGGGATGCTGTGCTTCAGGTGCACATGCACCTCTTCAGCTCTTGATAAAAGATTTTCAATTAGAAGTGTCTGTTTGGCCTGTGCATGCACCCAATGCCGCCTCATGCCAGATACCGATGCAATATAAGGGTGTAAGGATGAACAGTTCTCAGTTTCTTCTCAACTGCCTCAGCCTGAGATGGAGCCCTAGTGTGTCCACCTTGGGTGTGTTTTGGCTTTTCTAATATTTCTATAGTGGTTAAGATTGTTTTTATAGTTAGTGTACTTCTAGTTAGATAAGAATTACTCCTCTTTCCCCTTGGGGAGACATTTTTTTTTCCTGGCAGGGCATGCCTGGCTCACCAGGTTTCAAACATTTCCTCTCCTGCTGAGAGACTATACCTGTGAGCAGTGGCCTCTCAAAGTGTCTGTTGCTTGGGGGAGGCCCATGTCTCCCAGAAATGCAACTTATTCCTGGCCCTCATGTCCTGTACAAGGAAAAACAGGGAGATTAAACTGACTGCTAATGATCGAAGTTGGCCTAAAGGAGCGTTCTGAGTCAGGTTAGGAGACAATGCCCCTCCTCCCAGTGCATCTGGCACCAGAGAGATACCTACTCCTTCTACTTCAGTATAGGCTTCCCCTAAGAAAGGGAAGACTTTAGAGGCTTCAAGGAAGGCTTCCAAAAAGAGGAGTGTGAATTCTCACATTAAGGAGCCAGCTCCCAAGAAGTCCAGCTCCCTGGTGAGATTACAGCCTCAGTAAGATTGAGTCGAAGGATTCCTTTTCTAGTAACCATGGGGCCATAAAGTCAGCATGAAGGAGAGGGACAGCTCCAATAAGGCCTCAGCACCTTCTACTGGCAAGGAGGGCAAACAGACAGTTGGGACTGGCACAGTTAAGTTCAGCCCAGCTGTTGGTACCTATGCATTCAGGCCAGCCATCGTTAAGTACCCATGCATGCGGCACCCTCAACATTGAGCAAAGAACAGCACCAGATGCCACTGGGATCTACTTCAGTATGCCTACCATCAGCTTCAGCAAGTGTGGTCTCTGCTACCATGTCAGTACCAATCCCCTATTTGGTATCCTAGGAGTTCAGATACACTTAAGGACTTCTTGATAACATACGAACCGGAGTTCCCTTTCCTCCTGAGTACTGAGTGTCTCTCGGTACTGAGACCCTGATCTGCAGACTACTGTACTCTGGTACCACAGAACTCTCCACTGTTTTCTGCAGGTGCTCCTCCTTTAGGTGAGATGAAGGAGACTTCCAGTTGGTCTCCTCTGTTTCTATTTCTGTACAGGGTTCTTCAGCATCTCCCTTTAGGAACACATTATCTGAAAGTCCTAGAGAAGATTGGTTTCATTATCAAGGGTGATTGAACAAACTTTGCATGCTACCCCCACTTTGATATGTGCATATGCGCCTCCCCCCACCCAAAGGTCACTGGGACCATCTGATAAGGAGACAGAGTTGTACAGCCCTCTCTGCCCCGCCCCACCCCACCCCACCCTAGGAGGAGATATTTCAGGAACAAGGAGGCCACCACTCAAACATCTATTTCATACTCCTCTCCAGATGAGGTGGTTATGCCTCCACCACCATCCATGGCTGATGGTTGCTGGTGATTTCAAGACCTCATAAAGAAGATAGCTGATAGTCTTAATTCTTTTTGACAAGGATTCACAGCACAAACTGGTGTATGTCTTGCAGTCGGCAACAACCTCCAGGGTGGTGTTACCCATCAATGGGACGCTCCTAGATCCAGCTAAGATGGTGTGGCAGACACCTGCGACTAGTCTGCTCACATGTAAATGGGCAGATAAGTATTATGATCCCCTTTCTTTTTGTTCTCACACACTCCACCTCACTCCCTGATGGTAGATGTGGTAAATGAGAGGCGTAGGATAGCACTTCTCTAAGTCTACCCCCATGACAAAGATCAGAAAAGGTAAAAGGCCTATTTGTGAGCAACCCTGCAATTCAGATCACAAATTATCAGGTAATCATGGCCAAATATAAAAGTTTATAAATAACAGATTCATGGCTTTTATTGAACATCTGCCACACGAACACACAGAGCAGTTCTAGCCCACAATCTCAGGCCATCTGGTGGCCAGAACTGCTCTTGAAGCATCCTTAGATGTTATGGACACTGCTGCCAGGGACATGCCCTGTGCATAACCACCACCACAGACATCATGGCTCCATCTCACAGGATGCTAAAAGAAGCATAGAAGAACACTGTGGAGGACCTAGCTTTTGACAGTTGTAAACTATCCTCAGAGACCATGGTTGACTCCTTGCACATGCTAAATGATTCCAGAGCTACTTTATGATCCCTTGTCATATATACACCTACAACTAGCAAAAGGTTTAGTATGTCACAGAGTGCCCAGAGCTCATGTCCTGCTCAGTTTTCTGGGTTCCATAGTTCTACCGATCCCTTAGAAAAAGACAAAATTTCAGAGTGCCACCCAAGAGCCCTGCATGATTACCTAACCATCTTTGAAGCAACAGATTTGATGGGTTGTTTGAGGGTTCAGATCACTCAAACCTTTGGATTTATAGCTGTGCCCATTAGCCCACCTCCTCCTTTGGAGACTGCCATGCCTGTTTCCAACATGCTTGGAGGCAGATCACTACAGACAAGTGGGTCATAACATCAGGCTATACCATCCATTTTACATCACCCCCTCCCTTCCACCTCCTCTCCCTGTCCCTCTTCAGGGCCCCTCTTACAAGCTTTTATTGAGACAAGAAGTGAACTCTCTTCTTTGATTAGGAGCAATAGAGCAGGTTTTTCTCCTCAAAAGGGCAAGGGATTTTACTAAAAGTATTTCCTTGTGCTAAAGAAGGACACATGGTGGAGACTGATCTTAGATCTAAAGCTTCTAAACAAGTTTGTAAAGTCTCAAAAGTTTCAGGAAGGTGGCTCTGGCAGCTATAATTCCTTTTCTAGAGGAGGTGGTTTGGTTTTCAGTGGGCAAGATGCATAATTCCATATAACAATATACCCATCACACAGGAAATAGCTATGCTTCGCTATAGGGCAGGATCATTTCCAATACTGAGTGCTACCCTTCAGCCTTTTCGTGGTCCCAAGGATGTTCTCAAGAGTCTTGGCTTTTTACCTCCAACTAGAAGCAATCCTAGTCTTCCCATATCTCAACAACTGGCTACTAAAGGGCCATTCCTACAAAACAGTGCTATCTTCCACCCAGATGGTCCTTGGTCTGTTCCAGGAGTTGGATCTGCAACTGAATGTAAAAAAAAAAAGTCAGCATTAACCCCTGAACAGAAGATACAGTTTACAGGGGCATATTTGCAATCATTGAGAGCCTGAGCCTACCCTCCCTTAGATTGATTTGTAACCTTACTTAGTCTGGTATGGGCAATCCAGGGGAGACCTCAAACCACAATAAGGAATGGTCTTCAGCTCCTGGGAAACATGCCAGCTTGCATCTTTGTGCCCAAATCCACAAGTCCATGTCTCCACTGCTTCAAGGGTTGGCTCAGAATGACCTATTCTCCAGTCAGACACACTTTGGACAGACAGGTGATGGTGAGTCTACAAATGAGGAACTCCTTAGATGGTGGAAGAATCAACTCCATGTCTGTACAGGTGTTCCTTTCTGTCACCCAGCCCATTCAGTGACTTTAACAATAGATGCATCACAGTTGAGGTGGCGAGCCCATATCAATACCCTCACAACTCAGATTTCCTGAAGTGCCCACCTGCAGTATTTCCACATCAATTAGGATGACCAGATGTCCCGATTTTATGGGGACAGTCCCGATATTTGGGGCTTTTTCTTATATAGGCTCCTATTACCCCCCACTCCCTGTTCTAATTTTTCACACTTGCTATCTGGTCAGCCTAACATCAATCCATTGGAGCTCTGGTGTGTCAGGAACACTTGCTTTCATTTTCTATCTTTCCTAAGGGTCATGATGGAAGACTTATTTTGTCTGTTCTGTATTAAGCAGAGAGGCATAAGATCCCCTTTGTGTGTGCTGAAGCCATGAAAATACGGAACTTGTGCATAGCTCATCAGCTCCAGATTTAAGCACTCTACTTCCTAGCTATTCAGAACACCACAGCCAATATCCTCAGCAGATACTTTTCACAGGATTACAAATGGGAGTTAGATACCCAAGTATACAAAAACAGGAGAAAAGGATGAAGTTGAGTGTATGTGCTGAAAATGGTGTGGCCCAATTATTTATAGGCTACAACAATAAATTGTTTATTCAAATGACAAATCCTCCAGTAGTATTCTCTATATTTGCTCATCTGGTGTCATCTATGTTTATTAAGGGTTCAGGGCATCTCTACTCATAGATTAGGAATCCTGTCTTGACCTGGGACCTCAACCTAGTACTCAGTTAACTTATGAGACCTCTGAAACAATGGCAGCCTGTTCTTTGTTGCATTTATCTATGAAGACGGCCCTTTTAGTAACCATCACATCGATCCATAGGGTTGGGGAGATTGGAGCCTTAAAGGCAGATTCCTCCTTTATGATGTTCTTTAAGGACAAGGTCTCTTTACATCCACACCCAAAACTCTTACCTATGGTTCTATCAGAGTTCTACCTTAATCACTCCATTCATCTACCAGTTTTTTTCCCGAAGCTAGAGTTTTCTCCATAGGAATCCTGTTTACATACCTTGGATGTAAGAAGGGCATTGGTCTTCTATTTAACTAGGACCAAGGAATTTAGGAAATCGCCTAGGCTCTTCATTTCTTTTGCAGATAGATCCACGGGGTCTTCAATCTCTGCTCAATAGCCATGTATTATCACTTGTTATAATACTGCAGGTGATCATCTCCACCCACCAACAGGTGATAGCACATTCACCCAGATCACAGGCAACATCTACAGCATTACTGAAGAATATTTGAAATATGTAGGACCTTTTATGGGCTTCAGTATGTATGTTTTCAAAACATTACACCCTGATCGTTGCTGTCAGATCTGATGTGGCACTTGGTTCTGCAGTATTATCTTCAGTTCTGGACTCTATTCCAAAGCTCCCTACTCTATCTAGGGCTACTAAGTGGAAGTCGCCTGGAGTGGAGCACCCATACGGATGCTACTCAAAGAAGAAGAGGAACTTATTCGCGCTGTGCAGTAACTGCAGTTTTTTGAAATGTGTCCCCCTTATGGGTGCTCCACTACACACCCTCCTCTATCTCTGCTTCAGCTTGTTCCTTAGTTCCTTCTTCACACAAATGTCCCCTAAGGAACAATCTGAAGCAGGGCCACAGACAGGATGAAACCGCCACAGCATGTTCCTATTTAACCTTTCAAATCCTCAGACAATTATCCATTGATCTCAAAATCATGCCTCCATCCCCAAAGACCACCTAAGCTGGGCTGCTTTGCACCAACAGGGGATATGAATATGCACACTTTACCTGGCCAGTTTTGAATCTCTGAATAAAGATGTCATTATTGAACAGTCTCAGAAGAATTCACTTTTTTTTTAAAAATGTTGAAGAGAGTGTTTTGTGTGGGGAAACAACAGGAAGAAAGCTCTTGGCTACAACTAAAAACTGGCACATCTTGAAAATCTTGATTTAGCTTTTATTAAGGATAGTTTGTAGCATTCCACAGAATTTGACAACTAAACAGGTTGCCCGAATGTTCTGGTGCATTTGGTTTTAATTATTACACTGAGAAACTGCCAAAAAAGGAAATGAATATTGGATAAAAATACTATCAGTCTGCATATCAAACTGATCACTCTTAAAGATAATGAAGTAATAATGAAGCATACATATTTGTTTTTGGTCAGAGGCAGTTTATTTTAAATGTGATTTGATTTACATTTATAAGCAGCTTTCTTGACAGGAATTTTGATTCATTAAGTTGCCTTCAGTTCTAAAACAAACCTCTGTCACTTTCAAACTTAATGTACTTTGTCCCCAACAAAACATATGAAAATATAATTTAAAGCACACTTTTCACAGACACAATACAATACATTCACTATACACAGTATAACAAAATAGTCCCATCTTTACCTGTTTAATAATACTGTCACAATGAATAGGTAAATAGAAACTGGAATTTCATTTTCATAGTTGAAAGGAATTTACATGCAATAACTTTTTATGACTGTTTAGCTGTTAAACTAACTTAACCAGCCTATAGTTTCTTGCACTAGAGCAGAGCCAAATGATACTTGCTGTCCTGATCTGCTGTCAAAACAGTTCAGAAGGTAGAAAGTAGCCAAATGAGATCTTTAATACACCAACAAGTTGATTCTCATGTCTGGATCATTTAAACTGAACGGACAACACTGTCTCCTCTTCAGGCTTTGAGGCAATGATTTGTTTAAATGGAGGTTTTGCAAATGCTTCTTTAAAACCTCATTATGAGGGATTCAGTAGCTGGTTAACAGAAAATTGTCATCCTTTCAAAGTTCATTTTTAATGTTTTAGAAAAACGGAGAGGTCTGTTTCCCATTTGTCTGAACTTTCATGCAAAATACAAGGAAGAGAGGAAAGTTACTTACTACATTTCAAAACGCTTAATTTGTTTTCATGGGAAATAGGTCTGAATTTTTATAGGTTTTTTTAATCTAAGCTTCAAAGAATAGCACTTGTGAGAGAAGAATGCTCAAGGCATTATGGTATTGTAAGCAATATATGTTCAGGTATGGTCCAGACAAGTCATTTTACAATGGCTCTTGTTTCAAGTCAATCTTTGACACTGGCTGCAAGAAGCACTTCATCTTCAGTAAGGCTCATGTCATATTTCAGCAAAGTGATTTGTAAAGCTAAACAGACATTTCCAAGTGGAATGGAGTGATCTACAATAAGAGGCAAAAAATATACAAAGAAAATTTCAAAATATAATGAACGTGAAGGAGGGTCACTAGAGATTTCTGTAACACAAATAACATCCCTCCTTAAACGAAGCTTAGAATTTTTAATTTTTATTTGCAACCACAGGCATAAGTTAGTACTGTAGTTGCAAGAATTGGCAACGCATAAAACATTAAATCTGTTGGCAACAGAGAACTACAAAGTGCTTTAAAACTTCATCTGAGATGAAGATAGAATTGTTTCTCTCTCACACACAAATTTGCACTTAAGTATTTCGAAGTGTCTTTCTAACAGTAGATTTCAGGAGAAAATATTTAGTTGGCCTGGGATCTTGGTCCTCAAAAGTTTGATGGGCATGAACTTAATACATCATCTTGTATAAAAACAAAGTAATAATCCTAACACTAAAGGTGATTGTTTACTAGTTCAAATGGCAAGATTTTCAGCATTTCAAAAGGGAAAAAAGAATTTGCAAGATAATATAAAATACAGCAAGCACACCTTTTTATGTATGTTATTTAAGTATGAAAATATTTTTAGCATATTATGTTAAACATTCTTTCTTATTTATATTTCCAATACCTAAAAGACTTGCTACACCATCGATAACTCCATTATGTAAGGCATGTTAACCAGTTTGACAATGGTGGTATTGTTTTGGTTTTACACACACACGAACGGATGTGTTGAAAATCTTCAACCACATTACAATCTTGAAACGATGTCAGTGCCAAGCTTTCCTCTCCACACCCCTAATTAACACTGCAGTACAACTAAATATGCAACACCCCCTAAGTTTTGATTTGGGGAAAGTGTTCTGAAAGTGTTCTAAGCTTTTTTAGCACCTTATATCAAAGTAATGAAAATGGGTATGATGATTACAAGTGCAAATGTACAAAATCATTAACTCTACAAAGATACATCATTCCAAAATTACAGAAAAATTTAAAGCATGCATTTCATTTTTTTAAAGGGTTGCTGAATGCTTCCCCTGAAAAAGGTGGCTGTTTTCAAAATCAGCAACTGCTGGTGAGGATTTCTTGGCACATTTGTGACCAGCATGTTATTGCTGCATCTTCCTGATAATCTCAGCAGACACTGGGGGATGGAAATTGATTGTGTGGTGCCGCAAGCCCTGAGCTGTCTTGTAACTCTTTCCACAACGACATTTGAATGGTTTGCGTACACGGATCTGTGTTCTGTGGCCATTCTTGGCATGGTACTTTATACCGTTCACATTCTGTGGGTGAAAGAGTGAAATATTGGTTGTCATACATGGGCTAACATAATGGCTTGGCTTCCTGATATAAAAACCGGAATTGACTATTAACCTTGTTGTGACAAAATTGCATAATTATTAGTAACTGTCTCTAGGTGTTGGCTACAGTACAAATACGCCCTCCCTTCTAATGCATTCAAGACATGACTAAGAGCTCGGGCCCTAAGAAGGCATAGTCTGCAAACTAGGGCATACAATTTTAATGGGTCAAACTTACCTTAGTAACCTATCACTAAATGGTTAACCTTTTTAAAATTAATATGTGGTATGCTAGAAAGAGGAGGTTACTTACCTGTAATCGGAGGTTCTTTGGGATGTGTGGTCCCTATTTGTATTCCAAACATGAGTGCACATGCATGCCATGCACTGGAAGTTTTCAGTGGCCGTGTTCACTGACCTGCACGCATGTCATATGTTGCCCTGTACTCCAGGCAAGGTTATAACAGGCCTTAGTCATCCTCTTACTGCTGAATCAGGCTATCTGTCCACAGCCCTGGGAGGTATAGCCATTGGCAGGATGGCATGGTCCACGGTCACGTCTTTGGCTGCCCCTTTGTCAATGCCATAGTGGAGGGGTTCTCAAACTGGGGGTCATGACCCCTTGGAGGGTTGCAAGATTATTCTGTGGGGGGGGGTCACAAGCTGTCAGCTTCCATCCCCAAACCCCACATCGCCTCCAGCATTTATAATAGTGGTAAATATAAAGAAGTGTTTTTAATTTATAAAGGAGGTTGCACTCAGAGGCGTGCTGTATGAAAGGGGTCACCAGTACAAAAGTTTGAGAACTACTGCTGTAGTGGGTGGAGAAGGTGTGTACAGAGTGCCAGGTCGCCACTTGGCAGATGTCTTACCATAGGGCATCTGCCAGGAAGCTGGAGGTGGTAGCTTGGGCCCTTGTGGAGTGGGCTGTAATTCTGCCAGTTGGTGTGGCATTGGACTGTGCATGTGGTGTCGGACTCCATGATGCAAGTAGAGATCTACTTGGATATGCACTATGAGGAGGGGGCTTGGCCCCTAGACCTCTCCGTAGTGGCAATGAAAAGACATGGAGAGGTGTGGGCCCTGTCTAGGTAGAATGTGAATGCGGAGCAGACACCCAAGGAGTGCAGGGTCTTGTCTGTGGGAGGGGCATGCAATTTAGGGTGTAAGTCCAAGAGATGGATGGATTGGTTGAGGTAGAACTCTGAGACCACTTTCGAGAGAAACTTACAGTGAAGACTTAACGAGACCATGTCCTTATGGAAGACCGTATATTGGGGGGGGGGGGGGGGAGGGAGGAGTGTCAGCCATCATGGCCACCAGTTTGCCACCGAGTGGAGGTGATGGCTACAAGGAAGAAGATCTTCATGGATAAGCGTGAGAGAGCATGTGACCAGGGACTCAAAGGGAGGTCTGATGAGGGCAGAGAACACAAGAGTGAAGGTCCAAGGAGGGGCAAGTTTCAGAACCAGGGGAAAGCTGTTTGTCAGCTCTTTCAGAAATTGGATGGTGGTAGGGTAAGTAAACACCAAGTGGCCATCCACCAACGGGAGCGAGATGTACTTGAGGGAAATGGTGGTGTGCCCAGGAGGTGAAACGCTTCCATTTTGCTGTGTAGCACACTAGAGTGGAAGCTCATATGCTGTGCATAAGTATGGGGGGAGCAGGCATTGTCTTGGTGCGATCCCCATTCAAAAACCAGGCCATCATTCGAAGCGGGTCTCAGCTGTCAGAGAGGATCTGAACATGTTGGCTGTGGATAAGAGGCAGGAATGTGTGTCAGGTTAAGCGGACTGCCTGCAGCTCGAGGATATTGATGTGCATGTGTGCCTCGCGATGAGTTCAAGCCCCTTGTGCGGCACAGCCATCAAGGTGGACTCCCCAACCAGCCAGGGAGGCATCTGTGGTAAGGGTGGTCATGGGCCCAGAGGTAGTGAATGGGGTGCCTTGCAGCATCGGTCCACCAGGTGAGAGAAGTGCAGACTGGCTGTGGGACAGTGTCCAGATGGTTGATGTGGGGCCTGCAGACTGAAGGGGGCCAGAGTTGTAGACAGTGAATGTAGGTATGTGGCATCACATGGGGTGCAGGCCGTGTGGCAGAGAGAGCAGCGCACTGTGGTGTGTGAGGTATGATCATTACATGGGCTGTCAGGGTGGCAAAATGTTCCACCAAGGAGAAGGCTCAAGCTGTCACTGAATCTAAGCGTACCCTGATTAAATGGATTGTCTGTGTCCGGAACAGCATGGACTTCTCCTCATTGACACAGACATCTAGAGAGGCGAGGATGGGTGATGTCGTTTTGGCGAGGGTTGTTGCCACCAAGAGCCAGTTGTCCAAGTAAGGAAACACACACAGAATAACCCAGGCATTGTAGTTGGGCTGTGACCACTGCTGTGAAGACTCATGGGGCCATGGCAATACCAAAGGGGAGAACTCTGAAGTGGTAGTGGTTGTCACCCACACGGAAGCAAAGGACCTTGTGGTGGACTGGATGGATATCGATATGGAAGCACGTGTCCTTCATGTCAAGGGCTGCAAACCATACCCCCTGGGGAAAGGAGGTGATGATGGATGCGAGCGTCATTATATGGAACATGGTGATGATGAAGTTGTTAAGAAAGCAGAGATCGAGGACAGGATGGAGACCTCCTCCCTTCTTTGGGATGAGAAAAGTACAGGGAGTAGAAACCCTTACCGATGAAGAAGGAAGGCATGGGTTCAATTGCACCTTTCATTAGGAGAGTATCTGCCTCACAGTGCATGAGGTTGCGATGAGAGAGACTTTCGGGGGGGGGGAAGGGGAAGAAGAAGAAGAGGGAAGGTAAGGAACTCGATAGAATAGCCATGTCTCACCATCTCCAATACTAATGATCTGTGGTGATCTTGCCCCAGTGGTGGGCAAATAGGGCAAGATGGGCCCCAAAAGCGGTAAGGGGGGCTGGAGACAGTGATGATGGGGGCTTGCCAAAACTGGGCCTTTGATTGATGTCATGGTACGGCAGAGTAGGTGACAGAGGCTGACGGTTGTGGATGCTGTGATCTGGGGTGCCGTCGGGTGGGGTCCTGATACAGGGTGTACATGGGCTGGTACGGTGCATAGGGGCATGGTCAGAAGGGTGACTTCTGTTGCTTCTGTAAATTCCTGAAGATGCGAGAGTCATTTTTGACTCCAAGGAGTATAGGGACTCATCTGTCTTTGCCGAGAACAACTTGTCCTTGTCAAAGGTGAGGTACTAGATGGTGGTCTGGATTTCCCTCGGGAAGCCGGAGAACTGCAGTCAGGCCTCCTTTTGCATGCCTATGCCTGTGGCCAGGGAGCGGGGGGATGTGTCTGCCACATCTATCACTGCTTGGAGGCTAACCTTGGCTGTCAAGTGACCTTCCTCCACCAGGGCTTGGAAACGCTGTTGCTTGTCCTGCAGGAGATGCTCCAAGAACTCTACTAGCTTGGCATAGTTTTAAAATCATAGTTTGCTAGCAGAGCCTGGTAGTTTGATATGCAGAATTGCAGGGCTGCAGAGGAGTAAACCATGCATCCTAGGAGCTCTAGGTGCTTTGCCGCCCTATCTGGAGGAGTGGAGGTGTGTGAGTGCTGCCTAGCCTGTTCCACTGCTGTGTGTGCCACCAGCGAAATGGGGAGGAGTCAGGGGAAGAAAATCAGCCCCTTTGGATGGCTGTGGGGGCGCAGGACACTGGTGTGTGCCAGACCGCCCGTGCAGTTTGAAGGATGGCTTTGTTTATGGGAAATGCAATGCAGGACGGCCCCCTAGGCTGGAGGATGTCTAAGAGCTGATGCTGTTGGTCCTGGACTTTTTCCAATGGGATGCCCAAATTCAGTGTCACCCTTTGCAGCAGCTCCTGGTATTAGTGGTGGTCATCAGGAGCAGGGCTGGCTCTACGTTTTTTGCCGCCCCAAGCAGCAAAACAAAAAAAACCCTGCCGAATATGCCACCGCCGAGAGAACAGGAAGATCAGAGGGAGCTGCCGCTGCCGGCGAGACCCGAGCCAGAAGAGTCGCCACCGAATTGCTGCCGGGGCTGCTGCTGGAGTGCTGCCCCAAGAACGGCAGGAGTGCCGCCCCTTCAGCAGCACCACCGCAGGCACCAGCTTGCTTAGCTGGTGCCTAGAGCCGGCCCTGATCAGGAGGCGAGAGGACAAGGGGAATCAGTGCTTCGTCCAGACAGGAGGCTGTTGTCGGGACTGGCTCCCTTGTGGTCTCTGTCTCCAGGTCCGAGCTGGACGGTTCTGGTGAAGGGGCCCAGATGGAAGGGTGCAAGGCATAAGAAGACTAATATGGGTTGTGGTAAGCATCCCATGTTGGCCAGTGTGCCCATGGGGTCTAGTCCTGGGGATACTGCAGGCCCCAAGAGTACACATACCAATGCAGTGGGGTTGGAGCATACCTTGCCTGGTGTGATGGCCATGCCCAGGAGTCCAAGCTATGCCTGGGGACTGGGGAGAATGATGATTCCTTCGCTGAAAAGCCTTTGGAGTCCAAAGAGATCTCGGATGGTGGCAGCTGTCAATGAAGGCGGTCCTGCAATCATGGGGTGTGGTCTCCAGCCCAGGAAGAGCAGTGCATCTGTTGGTATGGGGGGCTGCGAAGCCGAAAGCAGCGGCAAGAGGGGGATATGGCAGGTCAAAGTGCACCGTGGGGAGCAAGTGTTCGGCTCGTCTGGGTGTCCATGGCATGTCCCGCTGACTGCTGAAGCAAGGTGTGTATGTGGTGCAGAGCATGGGGACTCATGTTGCGATGGAGATGCACAGCATGGAGGGCTGTCTTGTGGTACGGCTAGTGCATGGGGAAGCTTAGGAGGTGGCAGGAGTAGTCCATACACAACATCTCGCCCGACCTGGCACAGTTGGTAATGGGGACTTACCAATGCGATGGGCATGAGAGTACTTGCAACTCTCCTACTTGGCCTTGTCGTGTGCTGTCGGATGTGGGCAGGGGGGTAGGTAGGATGCTCACCACCAGTGCACCGCTGGTTCTGCCAGTCCAGGATCGGACTCCACAAGAGGCTGGAGAGCTTCCTCCATGAGGAACTTCCTGAGTCGCAGGAGATGAGCCTCATGGACAATGTTCCCTCTAATTTTTGACAGGCCATGTGCACAAAAAATTTCTTCTGTGCAAATTTTTGACAGGCCATGTGCACAAAAAATTTCTTCTGTGCAAATTTTTGACAGGCTGTGTGTGCAAAAAATTTCTTCTGGGCAAATTTTTGACAGGCTGTGTGTGCAAAAAAATTCTTCTGTGCAAATTGTGCTTCTGTGCAAATTTTTGTGCGGGGTTCAGGATCTGTGTGTGCTTGTACATGCTCACAGCTTAGGGGGAAAAGTGCTCATGGGTCTGCAGGGGAAAGGACTTACAGATGTCGCAATGTGCGGCAAGATGCGCTTCTCGTAGGTAGTATAAGCAACGGCAGTGCTCATCTCTCATAGAGAAAGAATTGAGGGAATGAGGCACAGTTCTTCAATACTAGAATGCAGGGCATAGTCCCCTGACAAAGTCGGGGCGGCCCCCGAGCGGGGCAAGTAACTACACTAACTACAGTCTATGTACACAACTAAGAAGAAAAAACAAACTAGCTAACTAAATACAATAGACAGTCATTCTCGTAGAGATTACGAGCACGTAGAAGAGAAGATTCTGACTCCAACCACACAGCGCTATGAGGGAACTGGGGAAGTGTCGCCCCGCATGGCCTCTTACAACATTGCCTGGAGCACAAGGCAACATACAACATGCATACAGGTCAACAGACTACCTCTGAAAACTTCCAGCGCATGGCGCACGTGCGTTTGGAATACATATAGGGACCCTCATTAGAAGGAAAATAGATGTTCTTTACTTCCTGACACTTTGACAGGGATTTTCCAGTGGTTCATTCAAAGCTATTGGAAAAACACCAGGAAGTTAACTTAGGATTTGTCTTACCAACAGTTCATGGCAAGCTGTGGTGCAAATCTACCTCACGCTAGCTTGTAGCCTACCACCTGTCTGTGTGGGCCCTGCTGCCACGCATGAAAAATTCTGTGGTGCACTTTCATCTACCATTTCAAAGCAGGGTGGGTCAAAACACAGGGAAACTTTTAGTGTGGCAGTGGGTTCCAGATGGACTGTTAGCGCGCAATGAACTGGCTGTAAGTCTACGTTGCACTAGCCATCCATGCTCTACCTATCTATAGACAAGTTTTAAGGAATGTATTCAAGCAAAAAAGAGCAGAGATGCAAAGAGCAAGCACAGTAGTATTCAGCTACACTCCTTCAAAGTGATCAAAGCAGCTATCACCATTTGCTCTATTTAAGATTATTAATTTTTTTCATGAGGCAGCCACAAAGCTTGATAGCCTCACATCAGTGGTTCTCAACCCATGGCCCAATCCGCACAACTGCAGCCCATGTGATGTTCTCAGGACCATACAGGGGTGTGTGTGTGTGTCTTTTTTGTGTAGATTCGGCCCACATAACACATAGAAAGCTGCATAGGCCGCCCACAATTGTAAACAGAACCACTGCCTTACATGTATAGTACCTAGAGAATTAAGTACACAGAAAACAGTCACCTTTAGGTTGGACTTTCACATGATTTCACAAACCTACCCATTTCTATATCCTCCAAACACACTTGAAAATAAATAACCATGTTTGAGGATATTTACCACTGAAACCACAGTTCTCTAGCTGTCTTAGAGAAAAACTACTATGTTTAGAATTGCTACCATCACAGTTCCTGCATAGTTTGCCTTTAAGGGAAGATGATGTCAGCTTTGCCTGAGAAAATCCTCCTTAAGTATCTTTTAGTTTCACTTGCAGGATCAAGAAGCTGGCAGCTCAAGAGCCTTGTACTAAGACTGGTTGAAAGCCTCTGTTGCTTTCGTTACGTGGTAACATCTTACATTCTTCTTGCAGATTCTGAGACCAGCCGTGGTGGTCTATCTAAGCCAGTGGTTCCCAAACTTGTTCCGCCGCTTGTGCAGGGAAAGCCCCTGGCGGGCTGGGCCGGTTTGTTTACCTGCCGCGTCCGCAGGTTCGGCCGATTGCAGCTCTCAGTGGCCACGGTTGGCTGCTCCAGGCCAATGGGAGCTGCTGGAAGCGGCGCGGGCCGAGGGACGTACTGGCTGCCATTTCCAGCAGCTCCCATTGGCCTGGAGCAGCCAACCGTGGCCACTGGGAGCTGCAATTGGCCGAACCTGCGGACGCGGCAGGTAAACAAACCGTCCGGCCCACCAGGGGCTTTCCCTGCACAAGCGGCGGGACAAGTTTGGGAACCACTGATCTAAGCTGTGACATTTTATATTTCTGCCTTCAGTGGGTTGGATGACTAGTTAAGGACTCATCTCACTGAGGCGTACTCTTTCCTTCAAGGCTTGTTTACATGGCATAGGAAAGTTCATTAGAAGTGTGTGACTTGTACAGTGCACTAAATGCCCCATGTGGACCCTGCTGCCACTAACTGAAAGATAACTAGTTCGTGTTAATGTAGAAGTAGGTGCCTTTTACATTATACCCGCAGAGTCTCCATAGGGCAGTCAGAGCACTCTATAAATCACACTCCTCTAATGTACTTTACTGAGCCACGTAGACAAGCCCCAAATATATTATCTGCTTCCTCTTCAAGGGTTTGGGCCTTTGGATAAACTAGGAGAGTCTGAGATTGACTTTCATTATAGCAGCTGTGAACTGTCCAGTGGACGGTGTTTTTCTTGTTCTTCCAGAGGAAAGGTTTATGGACATTCAAAGAGCAATTACTATGACAAGTTCGCAGCCCTGGAACTCAACTCCTTTCTGAAGCTTGTAGGTTTGATTGGCTCCACTTACTATGTTTACTAGACTAAGAGGTTGAGAACTCTATAGTAATATGCACTAATTACTACCCGGAACGTAAGGCCATAGTCAGCCAGGCTTAGATTCAGGAATTTTTACTATGCTGAACACTGCCTTCTAATAGTTATAAGAAGGGTTTTGTTAAGATGGGGATCTGAACTATGCCTACACAGAGCTCATGCTGTGTGGAAGTTCAGAAAATCAAACCCTCTGATTATGACCTTCACACTGCAGCTGCCCCTGGACAATTCACTAAAGAGTTATGGTTCCTTTGTACTCTTACAGAACATGAATGTTGGTAGCCAAAAACTGAAACCTCAGAAGAAGGAAATAAAAAAAAAAAAAAAAAAAAAACCCTCAGAAAGCCAGGAAATGCAGGTAAGGTAATACCTCCTTCAGCACGTGTCCTTCTAAAGTCTGATTCCAAACAATCAATGATGTATCTATTCTGGACTGGGATATGTTGTAGTCTATGCTCCTGAGTGACAAATCTTTGTCCCCAATCCTGTGCTGATCTTCCCTGACACAATTTCAAGCAATTCATATCAGTACAAACATTACAAAACTTTCAGCATTTACTAGAGAATCAATGATCAGTGGAGCCTGCATTAAGGCGCAAAAAAAAAAAAAAAAGGTAAGTGGGCTGTAGAGGAGACTGCGTTACAATGCCCCATCTCACCTTATGCTACATGGAAAGTTTCTCCTGATCCATTTCACACAGAACTGTGCCTCTTCAGCTATGTATTTTTTTGTTTTGCGAAAGCAACTGTCTCCAACTCAGTATAAAATGAAGCCTATGAACTATTTGTGCTTGAAAATGTGATGGAGCTTTAAAACAAAGTCTCGGGGCTGAAATGCTAATCTTCAGCTACAGTGCTCAAAGTGCGTGGGGGGAGGGAGATGGGGGAGGGGGTAAGGAGGAATGACCCAACACAACCTAAGTTTATCCTCAGAAACTTTAGAAAAGTCTGCCCAGAGTAATGTGCAAGAAGTTTTCCCTTTTTTATAACTTCAAATCAAGAGATAGTTATTTGACAATTATACTAGAAGTAAAATGAACAGTTAATGGTGGCATCTGTGCAATAAAAGCTACAGAACATAAATACCCTCAGTTTGCATGGCAATAACATGATCATTTATGGCAAAAGTTTCACTTTGGGTTTACTTGAAACTTTGTTATTGGATTCTTTAATGGGTTATTCTGGAACACCTCATGTGCAGAAATCACAGGCACACACCTCGATGGATGAAAAAGACAGTACAGCCTTTTTCCAGGCAGAAAGTGCTAGGAAATTCCATCTTGGCCTGTGTTTTAAGATGAATTGGGTTAGAGAAGGGTTTGAAAAATAGCAAAATGTTCAGGCTATGAGAAACCAACGCAACATGAAACTTGATCTACATCTCTCCATAAAAGCACTGAAAGAAAACTCTTGTTGGAACTTCACATCAACTCTTCCTAAGTTTTTCCACTGGTTTAATGTAAACACCTTGTTGTGTGTCTTAGGTTAAATTTGTTGAGGTATAGAGAACAACACTGCCAGACCCATCTGTCACTTTTATTGCTCTAGATTCTTAGATTAATGATGAGACACACTCACACGGTTGAGGAAGAAGGCTGTAGCATAGAAAGACTATGGAAATGAAACTAGACGAAAGAACAATGAAACTAGGACCAGAACACGAGGAGATACCAAATAGTTCTAGTAATGGTATTGGTGGGTTTGTGTGGCTACAGTGTCTTTGGTCTGGTAGGACCGTATGTCCTAGGATGCCACCACTAGCTAAAGCATTAAAGTTTGGGATCATGTACAGAAATAGTACAAATGTCCAAGGACATGAGACAGGGACATTAATGTAGCTGTTTTGGGGTTTCCTTTTATTCTGTTTAGTGCTTGGACACTCACTTTAATTTTTGCACAGTCTGTGGTGTTTACCTTACACACAATGAGGTTATTAATGCACGAGGTGCTTGCTCCTGACCAGACAAACGTAGTTGCTTTTAGGTGCCATCTTTAGTGGAGGAGGGCAAGAAAACTGTCTCATGGACAAGGCTCTTTCTGACCAGGTACTCAGCTTGCTTCTGTTGCATAATCCTCATCCACTCCAGCTCACTTCCTCTCACAAACTCCATGAGCCACAGACCTGCTTCCTCCTCTCACTCTTCCATCTACTGCACCGGACTTGTTCCTTCTCCATGCCACCCCTTACCCCACTCACTGCTTATTATCTCATGCCTGCCCAGCCTCTCCCATGCCCCTTTGCCCTTACATCAACTCCCACTTATGTCTCTGTCTTGGCTCTCCCAAGGCTCACCCTTAGGAGGCTTTAGGGAGGGGGGCGGGGGAAGGAGAGAGGAGGCCCATCAGCCATGCCCCCATCCTCTTCTGGGGAGGCTGGTATCTTTGCATTCTTTGAGGGTGGTGGAAGGGGGTCACCATCCCTTCCAATCCATTTGGGCTTTTGCCAGTATTTTCAAGAGAAAGACCACTGGGCTTCCCAGCCTCAGGGAGCCCAGGCCCATCAGGCTCACTGAGCCCTTCCCATCCCCTTTTATAGGCAAGGCCCAAGGAAATAATGCTCCTTAGAGAGATGGGTTTCTTTGCAATAGGGGGATCTCCACAACATGAGCCGGGAAAGCCCAGTGGGTGAAGCACAGAGAAACTCTGCCCACTCCGGGGAAGGATTTCTTAGCTGGGAAAGATCTGAAACAAATTAATTACAGATCCTGCCAGCATAAGAGACATCCTGCCTATTATGGAGTGGTCTGTCCTGCCCAAAACTCCCTGCTAACCCCACCTCTTCGTAGGCTCTCAGTTCCCCAACCTGTCTCTGTGAACTCCAATGCCACCCATTCAACACAGCCGATATCCTCCCCTCTCCTGCTACCACAGCCTCCCCTGCACTCTTGATTGCCGAACATTTGATGTTCTCCAGTTTCCCCCTACCCAACAACCCTCTAACTATATCCCTATCTGCAAACTTGTGCTGCACACTACACCATCTCCACTCAATACCTCACATAGCCCACCAGCCACTGCTGCCCCCAGTCTTTCCAAGCCCCCATTCACAACCGGCAGTCCCTGCAAGTCTTGTTTTCCCCATGCTTATAGCCATCACTACATATTCTCTCGCCTACTGATCTTGGCTGCCCGCTGCTTCCCCATGCCTCTGCCCAATCATACCCTGAACTTCTACACGTTCTAAAAAACCAGGTAACTGCTGCCTTAAAAAAAAATGTAGCTGAAGTTGCTCAAGTGCATTTCCTAGCAATACAGTCACTAAAAACCTTAGAAATCATCAGTTAAGGCAATTTTCACATTTAGACCAACCTCAACTCCCGAACTTTCCAGTCAGCCATCACAGTAAAGCAGATGCATTCACAGATCTGTAAATCTACATCCAGTTCCCTTTCTGGGATGATATACTCTCTCTAAACATATGAACACTGGACAAACTCAATAATGTGTTATTTGTACATGAAAAACTATGAGCTTGGAGTTGAACTGTGCCTTGTGCAGAGGAACTGGATGTGTGCATTGTGGGTGGCTAGATGTTGGAAGTGAAAGGGAATTTGTTGTGTTAATGAAAATTCTGTATCGGTTGTAATATTGGAATGGTGAGATACGTGAACTGAGTTTGGTCTGGATGCATATAATGCCCTAACTGCTGACTTCCTGGATTTTTAGTGACTGTGTTCATAGGAAATGTACTTGAACAACCTTATCTGTAAGTTTTGTGGGCACTTAAAATACTCTCCTATTTTTACGGTGTGTTTACCATAGACCAGAGAATGTGTGATAGATACTCTATACACAGATATAAAAATAATATATATAATGTATATATAATGTATTTTATATACAATACATGATTTTATATATATCTATCTATAGATAGATATATAAAATGTATTCATGTATTATTTCTATTACATATATTTGAAACTTTTAATTTGATCTTTAGCAGTTGTCTAAATAGGTTCCTTGGCATTAAAGATCCTTCAGATATGTTTCAGATTTTCTTGTCCACAGCTTTGCTAGACAACACATTATTGATATTGGCCAACATTATCAAAGTAAGAGTTTAATGTTATGCTCTTAAATCCATTCTTTGGCTCCACAAGGGTGGGATTTTCAGAAGTGCTTTAGAAACACAAATCCCGCTGTCTTCAATATACACCTAAATGTGGATTTAGGAGCCTAGTGTTTAGCTTTGGAGAAACAAAGCTCAAACATATCACACGTATCTTTGATTCAAGAGAACCCACTTAGACCATTGCTAAAGATCAAATTAAAAGTTTAAAATATGTATAATATAAATAATACATAAATACAATTACATAGGAATGCTCTAGAGCATCTAGAAGTCAATGAGCTACTCAAACATTTCTCTCTTTTACCAACAGAATTTTCTCCAAGAAAAGATATTATCTCACCTACCTCTCACTAATGAGTTACTTAGGTGCTTTTGAAAATCCCTCCAAATATAGACTTGGAAACTTTCAGGAAGCTTAGAGTCATATTTTAGAAAAATTTGACCATTGTAATAGAAGAAAAATCTAAGGCAGATTATAGTAAATAGAGGCTAGAGTAACAATATTATTGTTATTTATTGGTAGACAATTTGATATCTTTAAAAAAAATAAGACTGAAAAACAGCAATTAAATGTTTATGACTCACTTCTACTGTGATGCCTATGGGAAACTGTCACCAGATAACAGCTAAGCAGATGGCCAATAGGGACTTTTGATATTTATCTGGCCCATGTAAAAACATATTCTTATTACAGTTTCCATCATCCTACCTCCCCCATTCCGTCAGAATATTTTTACGCTCACTGCTGAATCCTGTCTTAATTACACTGCTTAATTACCTTAATTACTCTTTGGTGCAGAACCAGTCTTTTACTGTTGTACCATGCCAGGCAGAATGGAGCCCTGACCCTGACTGGGGCCTCCAGGCACTCTCACAATACAAATAATAATAAATCATCATCATCCTATAAAAACACATCATCTAAATGCTGGACAAAAGGAAGCTGTGTTCATTTGTCTCCCCTCCCCCACCCCAAAGTAACTTAGACCTTTTCAGATGTCAGGTGGATCTGATAATTATTGTATGTGTGCATCAATATTCCTGTTTATAGCCATGGTCCTGTTTTACAGCCATCAGTGTTATTACCCAGCACCCAGCAGGAAGTTCCAGTGCATGACTCTTTGATATCAGGACTCCTACCTAAACTCATCAAATATTTCTTCTGAGTGGGGGTTAAACAGAGGGAAGATCAAGAGGAAACATGACCTATAGTTGACACAAAACAAAGGGAAGAGGAAACAAAGATAAAACACAGAAAATAAATTATACAAAGAGGAGAAATGAGGAAACAGAAGCAACTAACTGGAAGTGAGAGAGCTAAAGGAAATGTCCTTACCTATCTGGACTTAACAGGGATAAGTATTTTCCCAAAACTATGGTACTTTTTATTTGCTGCTTTCTCGGTTTGTCAGTCTCTCTATGGGTCATTAATTTGTTCCCTGTCTGACTGTTCTACCATTAATGGTGCATAAGACATCCTGTAGACAGTCCTCATGCATTTGAGATGAAGGCAGCGAGATAGCAGAAGCAGGCAGGAACAGCTTGCTATTTGGCAGTAAAAAGACAGAGGAGCTGGCAGTCAAACAGAGAACAGACAGGATATAGCAAATTACAGGGTTCTTCTTCTAGCTTTTTCCACTAAATAAATGTTTTCTGCAATGCACAGATGCCCTCTTGGGAAAGTAACTCCTAACAATTGCCATGGCTTGCTTGCTTCCTGAGCTAAGCATTTACCTTTTATTCTACACCCTTCCCTTTACACACCTTCTGCCATAAAGAAAATGTGACAATCTTGCATAATGTGACCACATCTGCTCATTGACATTTCCAAATATCCCCAAAATATCTTCCCTCCCACACCATCCCAAGAGTTTATGCTGAGATTTTCCTGAAGAGTAGAACAATTATTATGTAATTCACAATTCAAACTAATCTCCACATACCGGACTAACACATTGCTATAGAAAGTGTACACACTCTTTTGCACAGTATTTCCACTTGTGACTGATCTCCACGTATATGCACATACATTTTGTGACAAGCATTACTGAGTTAAAGGGGCTGGAAGTGATTCAGAATAGCTGCAGAATCAATGAAAGGCACACATTTTCAAGTACTGCACTTTGTATTTGCTATTGTCAGGATTTATATACCTTCAAATGTTACTAGTCTTCCTGCATTTCTCTCTTTCATTTTTCAGTTTTGTATTCCATTTTAGGACTTTACTATGCAGTTGTTAAAAAAGCCTTATCGTCGGTGGCAGTTTTGCTGGTGTATACACTGTAGGTTGGGGTCCTTTGAGCCTGCTGGATTTTAAAACGTTCTCTAATGCTTCATGGAGAACTTTGAAAAACATTTAATATATAGAGAAAATCCAGTCACATATTCCCACATTTTTATTGCTTAGGGACCTTTGCATAATAAATGAATCTGTTCTGTAAGAATCCATTTGCTCCTGCTCTAATTCATGTGAAATAATATTGCTTTGCCTGTAATATCAGAGAGATATACATGCTAGACAATGGTGATGTCGCAAGGAGAACATAAGTAGAAGCTGGTTAACAGACTTTTATGCAAAGGTCCCTCATACGATAAAACAAATGAACAAAAAAAGAAAGACAAGTTTTCCCAGAATATATGGTATTCAAATAGAAGCCCCCCATCCTGCAATCAAATCCATACAGATTGTCATGCCCATGAGAAGTCAGAGGGATTCTGCACCAGTACAAAATTCTGCTCATACAGATCCGTTTTCAGGATCAGGGTCAGAATCTACCCTATACAAATGTTTTCAAATGTTTTCTATGAGGTTACTGCTCAGTCTTCCCTGAGGTGGCCTTTGGCTTTTTAAAATTAAATGGTACGTTTTGCACATCATCTGTATTAGCAGAGGTATCACTGGCATACTTTCAGTACAGGATAGCACAAAATCTGTAATGGTTATATAAAGAGGACCCATTCCAGCGTTGGTATGGACAAGTTCTATATGTAATGTGCGTGATTCCATGTAACAGATGAATGTTGGCATCATCTTCCCATTTCAGGAGATAATTTCTTGGAATAAGGCTTGCTAATTATAATGTGTGACCCAGTTGCTTTAATTGTTCCTTTTAACAATCTCTCTTGATCAGTAGATACAGATGCAACATATGCTGTATATGACTTGAAAATGTTTGAGAGGAAAATCAGTCCGAAAAGAACACTGTGCAGCTATATGAGAATCTGTTGAAGTCTCGTAAAAATAAAAGCGAAAGGTCTAATAAAACAGAAAGATGTGACCTGCTTTCCCAGACTCTCTCCCCTACTGCAGTGAAACAGAAATAAACCAAGTCTCTGCTATAACTCACCTTATATCTTTTTTTACATCCAGGAACAGGACAGGCAAAAGGCTTCTCATCCCCTCCATTCATACACATTGAACTGAGGATAGCTTCCGAGCTGATGGCGCTTTCTGTGGTCCAGGACTCGTCACTGTCTGATTCTTCATAGTCTACTTCTTCCTCGTCATATTCGCTACCTAAGAAACCAGGGTATTTCACAAGAATAAAGTGAAATCATTGCAACACAATTCATTTTTATTTCATTATCCCCAGTCCCTTATAACTCACCTACACCCTTCTTATTTATAATGCAGGAAGACAGGTACTTTTAATCACATAAAATGTCCTGGCTATAGCTACTACTTCATAAAAATAGCCACAGTACCTTTCTTAAGTAGCTATAAGATAGCTGATATTAATATATTTTCATAAACAATCAACCACAGTGGCATTAAAGGTTCAACAGGGATTGATTATGAACTCAATTTCACTACTTTTCTAATAAAAGAGCCCTCTCTGTTCCAAACGCGACCTAGAAAACATAGATAATTTTCTCTAACCTAAAGCTTTTTTTTTTTTTTTTTTAGGGCTTTTCCTTTACATGATACAATACTGAAGAGCATAATTTGACAGATCATAAACAGTGTAAAATAATACGTTGACAAGTCCTAATGCATTTACTAGCCCTTTGGAATTAAATGGAATTATAGCACAACATTAATAAGAATTATAGTGTAGCAATTATAGTTGTGAAATTCATTCCCTCAGGTTTAGGGATAAATGGCTGCCTTGACCACATTCTGTTCCAGATATGCTACAGCAGTCATTTGAGCACCTGGTACTGAGGTTTTTAATTTTTTTTAATTGTAATAACTCAAGAAAAAAGTCTGAAGAAGTAGTTAAATGCAAAACAAGGGAAAGTGGAAAGGCAGAATTTCACCAATAATGATAAGTACAATAAAAAAAGGAGAGTCCCAGCTGATAAAAGCAGCAAATATATCCAGAGAGAGAGAGGAGGAGGAAACTTTTTCTGGAGAGTCTTGTAGGGAGTGTGTAGCTTGCACGAGGTGCTGTGGGAAATGGCAACTCCCCTTTGCTCTTGCTTTTGTCCCTGCCCTGGCAAGAGAGGATGATTTAGCTCCAACTGTTGGAATCATTTCAGCAGTTCCAGACTGAGCCTTATGAGTTTTATACAACTGTTTGACTTGCTTCCCTCATTATGCACTTTGCATACGTGTCTGTAAGCAGCTTTTTATTCTGTGGCAACAATGCAGATGGACTCCTGATCAATCAGATTCTCAAGAAGCTGCAAGGAAACAAACTTCACAAAGAAAACCCACGTTTCAGCATGTAACGGAGTCTTCACTTTTTATTACATATGAAATTAAATATGCCCTGTATTCTATTAAATTATCTATCCCTTCTTGATCTCTCACTTTCCCGGCCCTCAGTTTCATAATCAGTTACTCTTTACTCATGAGTAAATATGTATGTCAGCTGGTAGCTGTAAAGTGCTTATGATGTGGAGGAATAATCAGATATTTTACATTAGGTCACATATGTCAGGTTGTACTACTTTTTCCCCTATGGTTTTCATTCTTACTGGGTGGAGGGCAGATGAGGGGAGATGGATTGTTGTTTCCACTATTAGCGCATACACACACACACACTATATATATAAACAGAGAGAGACAGACAGACAGACAGACAGACACCCTCCCCATGTTGTGCATAACATCCGGAAAACTCACCCTTATTGACTGAGATTTATCCCACACAGATTGATTGAAAGTCGAAGTGAGCATTACTGACCTCTTAAAATATTTTTGAACCATAGGAACAGATAACCTAAAATGAAGTTAAGGGTTCTTATAGTTTAATTAACTAATACAAATATTTAGGCAAAACCACTTCTATGATTTCCTGCCATTGATTACATCTTGATGGAAAAAATTCCTCAAGATACTCCTTTCAAGCTTTTTAGCTCATCTTGGTTTTTCAAACAAATGTATCAGATAAACCTACAATACATAAATGAATGTGCTTTTAGGATTATACAGTATGTAAGAACTCTGACACCGACACCCCTTCAACCACTAAACTCCTGCCAACTTCCTCAATCAAAGTAAATGAATAAAATCTTAAGGGGGAAAAAGAAAAAATCTACTGTAAACAGAGCTTCAACCCCCAAAAGGAAAAAGTTCTAGAGACTCCCTGAAGTCCACTTGGAATATCACTATTGCTGTTGATTCTATGTGGAAGGTACCCCGGGCTAGATTCACCTATGGCACTGCAACTCCCAGTTCCTAGGTGCCTGCTACTAGTGGAATTCACAGCCCTGAATTAGGCACCCAGGCTCCTCATACATTAAATTGAGAGAGTGAGGTGCCTAAGAAAGGAATTCTCAGAACCTAGCAAGCTGAGCGAGGAGCCCTCTAAGCCAACCAGCAGTGAAATACAAAGGAAAGGGAAGGGTGGGGTGTAGAGACCAGCTCCTTAAAGGTACTTAGGCACCTAATCCCACTGATCTGGGCCTTAGGTGCCAGACTGATGGGCCACAGGGAGGTGTCTCCCTCCGCCAAGAGTCGTAGCTGAGAGCCCTCTCCAGGAGTGAGGCACCTAACTCACCTATGGCACTGCAACTCCCAGTTCCTAGGTGCCTGCTACTAGTGGAATTCACAGCCCTGAATTAGGCACCCAGGCTCCTCATACATTAAATTGAGAGAGTGAGGTGCCTAAGAAAGGAATTCTCAGAACCTAGCAAGCTGAGCGAGGAGCCCTCTAAGCCAACCAGCAGTGAAATACAAAGGAAAGGGAAGGGTGGGGTGTAGAGACCAGCTCCTTAAAGGTACTTAGGCACCTAATCCCACTGATCTGGGCCTTAGGTGCCAGACTGATGGGCCACAGGGAGGTGTCTCCCTCCGCCAAGAGTCGTAGCTGAGAGCCCTCTCCAGGAGTGAGGCACCTAACTCAAGTCAGCCCTTTCTCACAAACAAACAGAGAGATGCCTCTTCCCCACTACAGCCAATAACCCAGTGATTGGAGCACCTGCCTGAGACCTGGGTTCAAGTCCCCTCTCGAAATCAGGCAGAGCAGAGATTTGAAAACAGGTCTCCCACCTCCCATAGAAATCACAGAAATGTAGGGCAAGTAGGGACTTCGAGGTCACCTTGTCCATTCCCCCACACTGAGGCAAGAGTAAGTATACCCAGACCATCCTTGACAACTATTTGCCTATCCTGGTTTTAAAAACCTCCAGGGAAGGGGATTCCACAACCTCCCTGGGTAACCTGTGCCAGTACTTAACTATCCTTACAGTTGGAAGTTTTTCTTAATACCAACTTAAATCTCCCTTGCCAAAAACAAGGCTAAAACTGAACACAATAATCCAGTGCTAAGTAGAGTGGAACAATTACCTCCCAGGTCTTACATACGATAGACCTCTTAATACATCCTAGAATGGGACATGCCTTTTTTGCATCAGCATCAAATTGTTGGCTCATATTCAATTTGTGATCCGCTATAATCCCCAGATCCTTTTCTTCAGTACCATTGCCTAGCCCAATTATTCCCCATTTTGTATCTATTCATTTGATTTTTTCCTTCCTACGTGCAGTACTCTGCATTTCTTCTTTACTGAATCTCATCTTACTGATTTCAGACCAATTCTCCAATTTATCAAGTCATTTTGAATTCTAATTCTGTCCTCCAAAGAGCTTACAGCCCCTCCCAGGTTAGTGTCATCCTCAAATTTTACAAGTGTTTTCTTTATTCCATCATCCCAGTTGTTAATGCATATATTGAATAGTACCAGCCACAGGACAGACTGCTGGACCCACTTGACACGTCCTCCCAGTCCGACAGTGAACCATTTATAACTACCCCCTGAGAATGGTTCTTCAACTAGTTGTGCACCCAGCTTACAGTAATTTCATCTAGTTCCCCAATTTCCTTGTGAGGATGTTATGTAGGACTGTATCAAAGGCCATACTAAAGTCAAGATATATCATGTTTACTGCTTCTCCACATCCACTAGACTGGTACCCGTTAAAGAAGGAAATTCTGTTTTAAACCAAGTCTTAACTCTAGGGAGTTTGAAAGTTAGAAGTACTATTCCACATATGAACTGGCAGGTAAATATAATAATTCAAGCGTGTTGCGATCCATATGAAATATTTTACCGAACTATTATTTTACTCTGAGTTGGAGCCTCAGGGTTCATTGTGATGCTAATCCTATGGAATTGAATTATTCATTAAAAACAATCTATTTAATCAGATTCTGGTCTAAATAAAATGTATGAAAATATTTCTAGCAATAAAAATGTATCCTTTAAATAATTAATGTTGTTTCAGTTGCCTTAGAAAAATAACATCCATGTAGCCAGTATTTTAACCATTCCCTCCTCTGAATTTAATTTCCTCACTTGTCAGCACCTAAGAGCAGCAGCCCAAGCTGTGCCTTGTCAGCTTTGCCAATTGTGTGAAAACGAATCAGGTTTTTTTAAACATATAGGTTGGCCTTGCCACAATAAACAGGCCTTAGATGAAGCAGTTTGAGTCTTAAGAATCCCAGCTTTGTGCACCGGCCAGGATTCCATTGCACTCCATTACCGCCTCAGGTGCACCAAATACAATTTGATCCAATGGCTCCTGATTGCTCCTTTTGGGCAGTTTGGCAGCATCCAGCAGTGGGCTGAAGGGGATGTACACAACAGTGTATTTTGATCGAGATATAGATTTTGATCTCTGCTGGTATTTTACAATAATATATACATATATAATGGGGGGTGAGTGGGGAGAATCAGCACATAAATATTTGCCCTCAGTCAGACCACAGGTTGTTACACTTGTCTGATTCAGACATATAAAAGGGCTCAGAGATTAGTTAGCCCTTCTGGGCTAGAATGTTGCCTTGCACACAGAAAACTGAATGTTCCATTAGGACATGCTGCCCTTAAAAGGGCTCTAGCAAAATTGTTAGTGGAACACACATGTTAGTGGGCGTATCATTTCTCCTACTGCTTAGATGGGAAGGCTGATCAGTCATTCCAGAAATCAGTACCCCAAACCAAAATATTAGGAATAGACTTCAAAAATCTAGATAGAAAAAAAACATGTGTGCATTTCCCAAAATTAGGTGCCCTAAATACTTGGAGGAGGGAGGGGAAATGTTGACAGAAAAGTACATCGTTTGAACAAGGTGTTATACAAAAAGACAATAATATTATTGAAACTTAAAGGTAGTCATGTAACTAGCAAGCAATTTATCTTCCTTGCCTGTCACACAAACATGCCATTCTCTTCTCTGAACTCCTCCACTGGCTCCCTGCTTTTCACTGCTTTAATCCCCTGGCTATCAGTTTCAAGACCCTAAGTAGCTCCACCTTATCCTACATCTCCAACCTTGTTTATGATTGTTTCCCTCTCTCCTGGACCCACCCATAACAACTAGCCATTGGTAATATTTAAAGTCCTATTCATCTGTTTCTCCTCCAGCTGGCTCCATGCCCTCTCTTATGCCTCACCTTTTGCATGCAATGCTTTCACAATTCTGGCCCACAAAGCCACTTCCCCTCTCTTCATTCAGATCTCTCCATAGATTAACCTCCTCCATGCTCCCCACAATAAGTGAGCCAGTAATAGAATAGGTTTCAGAGTAGCAGCCCTGTTAATCTGTATCTGCAAAAAGAAAAGGAGGACTTTTGGCACCTTAGAGACTAAAAAATGTATTTGAGCATATAAATTTGTTAGTCTCTAAGGTGCCACAAGTCCTCCTTTTCTTTTAGTAACAGAATAGAACTTTTTGGTTTATTTTAAACTAGTTATTCCTTCTACTGAACTCTCTCTGCTATTCTGTGACTCTCTGGGGGTAAGAAAATGGCTCCATGCCACTGCCTCTCTGAGGAAACCCCTGCCCCACTCCAAGCAGAGGGTGGGATCACAGTGGAGGGAAGGTAGCATGAAGGCCTCATGCTATGCTGTGTTTAGGGCCCCAGATTGTCTTGTCCCAACCAGGTGTATGAATTAATTTAAGCTAGACAAACCATCCTCATCATGCCATATGATACATGCGATCCACTCACCAAGCCATTTTTCATTGACAACAGAAGTCCCCCTTTCATTGAAACCAATCATAAAAGACACTTTATGCCCTGGGAAAGCTCAAACTGACATTAAAATGCCAGTTACTAGGAAGGAAAAAAATTATACTGGGTCACAAAATACTATGAAATATGCTGACAAATTACTTCATTTCTGACATTTACAATAAAAAAAATAAAAAGAAAGTTAAAAACAGCCTGTACCCTAAATATTTTGATTTGTTGAAATAAAACACATATGTGAGAAGAGAAGATCTATGATTATTGCCTGTGTGCTAAAACCTAAAATGTCTTTGCAGCATGCTAAAAGGGGGCAGAACACCATAAGGTCCTGATTCTGCTGGTGTTAAGGTCAACAGGCGTGTTGCTATTAACTTCAGTGGAAGCAGGACTGGGCCCCAAGCCACTGTCTGAATTCTTTATGAAAAGTCTACCATTTCTCCTTTTTCCAATCGATTGAATCCATAACTTGCATTGCTTAGGAGGGAGATATTGATCATGTCACAGGGACTAAATCATCATGGAGTCAATATTGCAGGCCAGTTTCTCAGATGCACTGCTGTAAATCTGAAAAAAACAATTTACTTTTGTGGAATTTACTGTGTATTTACACGGCTGTAACTTAGACCAAAACTTGCCCCTCCATGTGTGAGATTTATTATTTCTTTTTCTCAACTGTTTGAGTAAAACAGCATGTCTACACTGCAACTGAAAGTGTGATTGCAGCTTGGGTCGGCATACCTACATTAGCTTTAATCTAGCTAACACTCTCTCTCTCTCACACACACACAGACACACACACACAATAGCAGTGAAGATGTGTTGGTGTGGACTTCAGTGCAGGCTAGCAATGGGAATATCTATTCAGGGTCCTTGCACAGACTTGTACAGCCTGAAACCCATGCTGCTGCATCTTCACCGCTATGTTTAGCCAGGCTAGTTAGATTAAAGCTAATCTTCAGTAATGCCTTTAATTGCAGCATAGATATCCTAAGTAGGAAGTTTCCAGCTGGTGCACATCATTTGTGATTGTCCAAGTGGTACAGTTTGGCCTCCCATTCATTCATAACTAAAGACTTCAGTATTGTGCCAAGAAAAATGAACTACAAACACAAAAAGGCTGGAATAATCATTATAAGAAACTATTCATTTCTACAGTATAATCAAGAGTATTAATGCTGTATTTCCCCTCCGCTCCCCTCCTCTCCAAAAATATAACTGTTGTCTCTGTACACAGTATATAACAATGTAGTTTAAGAGTAACTATCTTACTGCGGTTGGGCATAATGCTTTTAGTGTCACAGAAAGTTCATGCAAGTTCCAATGTTCTCCCATAAAACCTCAGTTTCACACTTTGTCCTGTGTGGGACTTGCAGTTTGTGTTTCATAAAAAAAAGTTTTATGAGAGTACTTCTTATTTTAAGAAACCTGTTTTCCTACATACTGTGACAGCTTCCTCGTAATAAAAGCCCGTGAACTATTTTCTGTATGCTGTGAATTTGGATCTAATGCTAATACATTTATTGATTTGTTGAAATCTCTCTCTCTCCACACACACACCATTGAAATGCCTAAGAAGTCATTCACAGTGAAATACTTTTCACCTGCACTTAGCACAGGCTAGGGCCAGTGGGGGGTGAAACACGCTCCCAATACCAGGGTCCTAGCTGCTGTGCAAGCATCTGGTAGTGGAGAGCTGGCTAAGCCAGCTCTGCATCACCCCTTCTTGGCACATCCGAGTCTGAGAGATATACCAGAGCAGGAGAAGGATGTGACTAGAGTACCTTGTACTCTGGCAATCCTTATTGTGACTCAGCCCCCGCAGCTGCCCCTGGGATTGGGAGCGCATTCACATGGCTTTAAGATGCCTTTGCCCCCACCAACTCCTTCAGGTCCTGATTGAGCAGAGCTCAACTGGACCCCAAAAAAGGGCCCAGGGACTTTAAATCTGACGGATATTCTGTGGATAACCAGCGCAACAATTGGGATGCCAGAGCAATATGCTCCTTTCATCCTACATTTGTCAGCAGGTAGAACAGATGGCATGAGATTTCCTTTTGGCTCCTGCAGTGATAACAGGAGAAAAAGCCTTGTAATCTTATTGTAGTCACGGAGGTCAGCAGCGATTACACTGATCTGACAAAGGGAGCAATAGCGTTAACTGAGAAGATGCCTTTAAAAAAAAGTCATATTTTCAGAGTGGAGCTGCATTTTCAGCTGTGTAGCGAGAGGGCCATCCGCTGGCCCTCTGCACCAAGGGTGAATTTTAGACTGGGTTTTCTGCTGGGTTGAGAGAGCTGTGTACTAGAATGGAGGCTAGGGTGTGTGTGTGTGTGTATTTTTCTGTACTGGTGACATGCCAATTTAAATGTGTTTTTGTCTGTTTTAAATATTTTTCCTCTGTGTGACCCTAGTGGCATGCTGTAGGCACACTATGTACCTAGGGGGGAAAAAACCCTCAACCCCCCCCCCCCGCCTCCCTCACAAAAAAACCACCATCACCACCACCACCAACATAGAATTGTTTCACAGAACACTGGCAAGTGCGCTCTCTCTCTCTCACACACACACACACACACACTTTTTTCCCATCTCTTTTAGAGTTCGGGTGGGATTTTTGGGTGTGGATTAAACACGCATCTGAGGTATTAGACTGCTATCTGTGAAGACTGACTCTTTTCTCCAGAGAACAGACACAGCACATGCAGGGCAAGTATTCTCTCGCTTTGCCATAAACGTGTCGCAGGGTGAGCCTACACTGGAGCTGGAGCTCAAATGTCTAGCTTTGGTAGACATAACTGTGCTAGCCTTGATCGAGCTAGTGCACTAAAAATAGAAGTGTAGCCATGTGGCACAAGCAATGGGATGGCTTAGCCACCCTCTGTGCAATCACATCTGAAATCTTAGTGCAACTCCAGCCCCTCCCACAGGTGGCTACACTTCTGTTTCTATTATGTCTATCCAAGGTGGAAATTACACATCCAGTGCTCATGTAGACATATCCAATCCCCTGAAAGGTGCAATTGAGGGTATTAGTTTATTCTTCATGTCCACTGAATCCTTGGCATCTCTGCTGAGATTGCTTTGTCAGGTACTCTTGTTGTTTGTCAGATGGGCACCTGTCTGCTGGTACCAGGGTTGAGGCAATCAGATCATTATATGTAGGTCACCAAACAGCTGTCAAAATGGCAACAACTTACAATTATTAATTACTGACTTGGATCTGGATTTAAATCACTGAGCTAGAGGAGATGCTCTGGATCCTAATACCAGTCCTCTGAGCAGCCTGTCTCAATTGTGTGGTCTGCTGGTTCCATTCCCTAGCCTACTAATGCATATTCTGAAGTCAGGAGTACAACAGAAACCTTGTAGTAGTGGACTTGGCTGGCAGCATCCTGCTTTCCCTTGCAGCACTGGCCAGGGTAGGATTTGGCCTGAAAAGTTTGTCAGGGGGAAACTATCTTTTCTTTCTTTCCTCTCCTTATACAGAACTATCTAATGAACTACTTAATGCTTTTATCCTTCAGCTGGCTCTCCCTGAATTCAAGGCCTCGCCAGTGAATGTATACTGAGAGTGTTTTTAAAACACAGCTTATGTAACCATAGATACAGGGACTCAAACACACAGAATGTGTATTTTTTTAATATCATTTTTCATACTCCCGGCATTTAAAAGCACTTGAAAAAAATAAGTTAGATGAAGTGATTCTAATGGCAAACTTCACAGCTATTTTTAACTGAGCAATCACTTGGGCCATTTGGTCAAGGACATTGTTGCTTTTATTGGCAAGGACACATTAAATGCCCTTCCCTTTTCTGAAGGATGTTAAGGGGTCTCTGACTTTCACCTGGACAGCCATAGGGCTGGGAGAAGGGACACCAGTTTATACCTACTTTGAAGAATAGCACCTGAGATGCTGCATCAACACTGCAGGGCCATGGTCAGCAGTGTGTGTGTGGGTCTCATTCTTTTCTACTTATCTACTTCAAGTATTATTTATACACCTCAAGGTACCTGTTAATTTAGTAACTTATGCCATGAACCAGCAAAGTGCCTAAGCATGAGATCAGCCCACCTAAGTCACATATTACTACACAAAGCCCCAATCCATATTAAAGTTAAATATATGCTTAAGGGTATTGCTGGATCAGGGCCTTGTGTCTAATCCTAACATGGGGCTATATCATTGTTGGGCACAGGGCATTTACTAACTAAGCAAATCTACAAATAGACTCGTCTTAAAATCTTTGAGACATGGTGGCGATGTTTACGATAAAGAAAAGACGGCAACTGTAAAAATGGAACATAATACATATTTTTAAAATTTGAAATGCAGTTAGTGTCAGATAAATTACTGTAAAAATTAGACCTTTTTACGCATTAGATCGGCTCATGACTAAGTCATATCAGCTTACTTGTGTGACAATAGTTAAAAAAATATATTTTTTATACCTGTTAGCTCTGCAGCGCCAATATCGATACAGAAGAGATCTGGATTTTATCCCATCTTGGGCATCACCACCAGAATAGTTACATTCCAATTGCAAAAACCTTATTAATAAACCTAAACAATCTAGTTTAAAACTCAGAGGCACAGAATACAAATCCAGAAATTATATTCAAGTACAAACATGTGCATAGCTATACAGACAAGAGAAATTCCAATTGTGTTACAGCTAGTATTTTTTGTTATTACTGAATCCGAGGTGTGTACACAATATATTGTTAGATAGGCAATATCTCTTCAGTTGCAACTAACTGTAAAATAGCAACTAATCACAAAAACATGCATGTAAAGAACTGATTGTGGAAAAAAACAGTCAACTGATACCATAGCATGTGTTTTGTAGAGCATGACTCGTGTTCTGAAAATGCAGTCAAATGTTGTAGAGGTGCTAAAGCAAATTGATATAATGTTACTTCACAATGTGCTGTTGAGGTTTTATGGTCACCCTGCGCCAATAGTCTCGGGAAGTTACTTTGCATTCTTATATAAACTTTTTTTTTCCAATCCTGTTTTCCACAAAAAAGGCCTTTCAATAATGTACAACCTTCTGTTTATACACAGTACAGGAAAAACATGATAAACTGCGTAACACGATCTCTGCTTTAAACGTATTCTTAAAACAGGATTTCTACAACTTCATGTAAACAAAAAAAAGGACTGTAGTAAGCACTTGCCACTGCCCCTTCAAAAGGAGCAGTGTCTTTCTGTTAATTAAACTGCAATGCTTTACAGTGCAATTTTTAAAATAATGAATATACAAAGTAAATAAATAAATAAAACTGAACAGACCCCTCCCACTAAAAGCTTATCCTGCAGTCATAAAACCCGTGCCAGCTTGAACCCTTTCTTTTTCATGTACAGCAAGAGCAGGTATGTGGCCGAGAAAAAAACAAAGTAGGCTTTTTCCACCCACAGTCACGGGATGTTAATTGAACTCTGGCAAACGTTAAAAGATATTTCTCAGAACGCTCAAGAAAGAATTAAAAATAGGAGCGGAGGAAAAAAAGTGACCATCTGTTCCAGCCCCACATTCAAACAACCACAATGAAGAAAATTTATAATTAATTAAATTATAATCAGAACTCTGCTTGTTGGGCCTGCATTCTTTTGTTAAAAACACAAGTTCAGGGCACCATTACTGTATGTAAGGACTCTCCTGATGCACATAACAAAGAAGCAGGGGTTTTTTTTATTTTTTTTTAAAGGAACAATATCAGGAGACAGATTCATGTTTAAGATAAAGAATTACAATAAAAAGTACCTACCTAAATGAACTACAGTTTATGAAGCTATGAAAATACATTCAAGACATGTTTTATAGCATCAGGTTAAACAGGCTTTACAGCTGTAGAAAAGCCATTCAGCCACTTACAGTACAGGCTATAAAATAAAACTTCTAATGCACATTGAACAGTATTTACCTATACCAACTGCTATGTGCATGGCATTATTAAGGGATCTAAATAATACCTACCAAGCTGCATAAAGCCTTCTAGCTCAGTTAGGCCTCAATCCAGCAAAGAATTTAAGTATGTGAATAACTTTGAGCATGTGAGCAGTTCTACATGCTTAAAATTGGGGCCTCAAACTTTCAGGGTCAGGATTAAACTGGTTTTAATCCTAAAGGCTCAGTGGCAGAAAGTCCACTGGGGAAGGAGCTAGTGCCCAGCCCAGCTGGGAAGAGGACATAGCCAGCGTGGCCCAAGAGTAAACTGATTCAGCAACTTCACGCTGGCAGATGTCCTCTGTAGCCTCCAATAGAATTTAAAGCATGTGCACAGCAGAAAACTTGAGGGAGAGAGGTGGTAGAAACACTGCCTAATTTCTTGGTGTGAGTACTCCTGCATTTTTCAAGACCTTGGTGCAAAACGTACTTTACATGACCCTTTGTTTGCTTTTAAAGAATCTGCCCCCCTTTCCAGTTTTAATAAACTCCTCAGGATAATCTGGAAGGTCATTTTTCTTCAACCAAACTACTTTGTACCAATTATTTTTGCTAATCTATCTACTGACTAATGAGTCAGGTTCAATGCTTTTATCATCCTTGCTTTTGCTAATCAGGAGGCTCATATGTGCCAACAACCTTTCAACATAATGTTAAGGTTTTAACTTAATCCTATGGTGTGATTATGAGAATAGATCTACATTTCTTTGCTTTGTTGGGTCTATGCTAGAATAAGATTTTAAAAAAAGATTAGTGAGTTTTTTCAAATAAATTATATTTTTTATATTTAAAAATGCTTATACTGATGCCATCAAGAAACCTGCCCTGACAGCAGTACTTCCACAGGAGATTAGTTGAAGGTAACATATTATCATTCAAGGTGTGCAGAAACACCAAAGCGTGGGGTCTGGGTAAGCCGGAACAGACAACCATTCACCCCATCTTGGAAATAAAGCTGGGTTTGAGTTATAAGTTATTTTGCATTTTTCCTCACTTCCTTTTTCCCTCTAGCACCAGAAACAAAAATGTTGAGAGATTTTTCTTGTGGTGCTTTCTCTCCTGTTATACCCAGGAAATGCCATAGATCTCGAAAGAGAGCTTGTGTGACTGTGGGTACGTCGCTTGGACCTTTTCTTCATTAGGAAAAAGGTATGTGTTTCACTCATGTTAGTTAACCACATGGTAACCAACATGAGGAAAAATCCTAGTGAAGACAAGGCAGTTTGTGTTAACACCAGTCAGCAGGTCAGGATATAAACCATGGAGGGGCTACCTGGACCTGCTGATTCCTGTTAAAACTACAAACTGCCTTGTCTTCACTAGGACTTTTCTTCATGTTGATTACCACAAGTTAGCGATCACCACGTCAAGAACACACCTTTTTTCCTAGTGAAGACAAGGTCTCAGTGTCTCTGTGCTTCAGGTTGCCATCTGTAAAATAGGGATAATAATATTCCTTTTCTCCTACCCTTTGTCGATATCAGTTCTGCTTCAGGAAAACACTTAAAGATGGTGCTTAAGTGCTGATCTGAATAGGGTTGCTTTTCCATATCAGGGGACCTTAAATACTAAGCTCTTTGGGGATTAAGACTGATTTTTATTATGTGGCATGCAACTCATAATTCAGTGGGCCTCTGATTTTGTTCAGGTCTCTAAGAAATATACAAATCCAATCCAAACTTCGTTCACATCAGAAGTGTGGATATGATTCGATTAAGCATTTTAAGTCCTGGGTGCTTAATTGAGTTTACCAGCTTTTTGAGATTCACTAATCACTTCAATCACTAACCAATCATTTTAGGAATCTTTAATGTGATCATCATTGCAGTAGCTAAGTATTGAAATAAAGGGAAAATCCTTCCCATCAACTGGACTGTGGCTCTTTTTAGTCTCATCAAGAGAACTCAGATAACCAATGAACACTAATGGCTCGGGATGTAAACATCGCATTATAGTTTCTTTTCTGATTGTCAAACCATTCCTACATTAGAATACCCTCCCCATCAGGTTTTTCCTGCCTTTTGCTACAAACTGACATTTTACGTATTTGAAGAAATGTTTCTTGCTACATGACCTTTCACAAACATGCACTAAGCATGTCACTATTTTAGTGGGGTCCCTGGTGTTCTATCCAATATCAAGACCCACACACCCTTTGCTTTTACTTCACTTAAACCTTCTTTCTTTGATCCTGTAATGACGTACTGTCAGGCTAGAACACTGCAGTCTGCTTTAGAATAACTTAAAAAAACAAAACGTACAGATCAACTCTTGCATTGATATGTGTATTAAGATATTGCCAAAATTCTTATATTCTACATCTAACTTGAACAATACCCCAAGTACTAATTAAAGAATATGATTAAAATGGAACAAAAATTAGAGTCATTACCCATCCAACTAATGAATAAAAGGCAGAAAGCTTCAAAAAAAGGAAGCCACACATACACAAGATTCAGAGATCATGGAAAATATACATTAGATTGCATAAGGAGGGGTTTATACAGTGGCCCATATAGGTAAGTCTATAACATGAAAGGTATTTTAAACTAGACTACAGGCAATATTTCTATGTCTGTTTGTAGCCTGAAAATCACAACTAGTGATGACTTTATGAGCTTCTATGGTCTAAAGAAGAGGGTAACTCTGATGAAATTACTCCTTGGATGGTCCCTGTGAAAACTCCATATACTTAATTACCATGCAAATGGTACTAGCTACTGAAACAGTTTGACTTTGGGAAAGACAGTTGTTGGAAAGCCCCGTAGGCTGGAAACTTTGTCACCACTGGTGGGTTTCGCTTCTGTACCAAAGCAAGGATACGGTGAGCAAAGAGAAATACAACAACAGGAAATAAAATGCGATTAATATAAAGCCACCCTGAGGTGGAACAGATAAGAACAAGGAAATGACATACTGATAATTGTTTGGTGTAGTGCTTCCTCATTTCCCCCTCCTACAATATAGGATTCCATACAGCAGGTACAGAGTC